>NC_056743.1:1348034518-1348037018 GCF_019279795.1 Protopterus annectens | reverse complement strand
AGTCATCTATAGGGTTTCCATGTTCCTGGTCCTTTCTTTTTGTTGCTATTGCTTTAGCTGCATTTAGTTATTTCTTCTTTTTTTATTTTTGTCTGTTGCTTCTCAGAAACATTATTTTGCAACTCTGCAGAGAACTTAAGGGGATATCTTTTGGACCATTCCTCCATTTTCACCAACATTCTTCTCATCATATTATGCATTTGTGTGCATCACTCCAGTTTCACAGTTTGGTCTTCCCAGTGAGTTTGGTGTTCTCACTTTTCAGACAAAAAGCAGCAAATTCTCCTCTAGTCCTGCAGTATTGCTTATAAAGACAATAAAAACTAATCCCTGTTGTACCAAAACTGGAATGACCATATGGCCATCATTTACTTTGACCATCTAGGTCTCATTACCTAGCCCATGTTTTACCCAGGCTTCTACATATGACCACTGAAAGTTGACTAACCTAGTATGTGACGCTGCTTCCCAAACCTTGCAAAAATATAATGACCTCACACTTACTGCCACCGTGTCCTGTCCAAGTCAGTGTTCTGCACGCCCATTAAAGGAACTCTTGTCAGAGGCTGTCCAATCAAAACAAATTATTACTTGAGGTCACTAGATCAAATAATAGTTACGAGGATGTTCTGTTCTCCAAACAAATTTCTAAAATCTGGAGCTCAGTTCCCCAGCATATAACCAACTCTTCCAGTTTCAAAATGCTTCTCAAGGAACATCTTACAAAGAACTGGCTATGCTCCTGCTCTTCCCCAGGCTGACCAGGCTTCAGTCTCTGCCTTCCCTCTCTGCACTTCTACAACTCTGCTCTCAAGCCCTCCCTGCTTTCTCTTTTTGGACACCTCATTACTAATCACATTACTTTTCAATTTCCACCTTCATCTCTACAAGTGCCTTCATTTTAACCTAACAGTCTATACTGGATCTCTCTCAATACTTACAAATAACATATACCCAAACTCCCTCTATGGTGCTTAAATTACCTTCTCTGCATCTGACCCTATTGATCTGTTTCTTTCTCTACTTTTGTCCTAAGCTTATAAAGAACCTGAATCAGCGAATACTTTAGAATACCTGCACTGTAAATGCATGTTAACCTTACGTCTTCTAATGTATTGCATATTAATAATACTGTACTTTGGAGCTTTTCTCCCCATTTGGGCACTCCCGGTAAACAAATGCTAAATAAATAAATCTGTTTCAACAACTACACATTTTTTTCCTCCAAGTTACTATTAAGTCACAGTGGAGGGCGACACTGAAATGGAAAGAGATACTGACAATTGGTTGAAGCAGTAAAATTTGGACAAAAGAGACGGATAATGACGACCCTGAAACAAAGAAAATAAAATAAAGAAATGGCTCAATTTGCTAATATACTTGGGTAAAACTTTGGTACACTGGGTTATAAAGCCTTTAAAGAAAGTAGTAAGCCAACCAAACAAACATGTACACTTCATATTTGCACTTCATTACTGAATTATCATTGATCAAAGTTTGTGCAGTAATTACAATGAAAATATGTTCTTCCCTAAGACCTCGGCAATACTTCAAGAAATGCTTCATTTAAAAACACTCCCAGGACAAGTCATTATTTATAACTCAGGGATCAGTCTTCCTTTTTCTGCAAGAGTAATCTCACCCTCACATCACATATCATTGGATGTGCCAATCATCATTAAAAACCTAACCAGTTTGAATTTCCACTGGTGTCATTTCATGCCATGCTTAGCTATTAGACTATGATGTGATTTGTTTCCAGTCTCCATAAAATGTGCAGATTTTTAAATGGGATTTCCCATTGCCTGTCCATATAACATTTTGGAGAACTAAAACAGCAAATTAGACAAACCACTACCACAAAATCACAGTTATAATTACACTATAAAGAAATACAGCTTTTAATGTATTACCCTTTTCTGCAGAGCCAAAACATACTGGAAAGTGGAACAAATGCTTATAAAAAAGGTTGCTATTTATAACCACTAATTCTGGTCACAGTTTGGAAGAGACCAACACATTAGAAATGGTTCTTGAATTTCTAAAATACACAATAAACTTCTTAAGTAAGACATACCCAAAATAAATGCAAACCAATATATCTATACTTTTACTCTACACCTAATGTAGGGAATAGAATAAGTAAAAAAATGTACACTACTGCTTTCATTATGAACATTTACATTGGTAGTCAGTAATGATGCTTGTACACTTACTCCTTTACCACCTTCTCAAACGAAAAACTTGGATCTTCTGTATAACCCGTTCCTAGAAGCGTTTGAAAAATCTATACTACTGTTACAGAAAACTATCATCTCTGACTAACTTTAACTATTAGCTCTCAAGAACTCAACATACAGAAGGGGTTTAAAAAAGATGATGGGTTGCAGGATTTAAACTTGCAAAAAAATTACAGGAGGAAGACTCTATAACCATCCTATACTGACTCTATGCTTATATAACCCAGAAGTCTAAATCTAAACGTCTTTTTGCAACTACC
>NC_056743.1:1347975288-1348034018 GCF_019279795.1 Protopterus annectens | reverse complement strand
ATATATATGCATTCATTGAACTTTTTCCTTTTTGGTATATTAGGCTTTCCTATCAGTAATACCTTCCTTTTCACTAATAAAGGATACCTCCTGTCAGTTTCTTTTTTTTTTTCCTTTTGTTGAGAACCCCCACTATAGGAGTTTTAAGTTATTAAACAGTGAAGACTAACCTGGCAGAGTTTTTCTTAAGAGTTTTTACTGAATGGTTTGACTTCATGACCTTTTTACCCTTTGATTTGGATGTTATTTGGGATATATTGCAGGCACCTTAATATTTATGGTTATCAGGCTTGATTTTAAGCTCCGACTTCTAGAGTATATCAAACAATCCACTTTTGCTGTACTGCTGAAGTCACTAAAAATGTCCAAACATGCATGTCTACAGCTAGTGGGATTTGACAACTAAAAAGTCATGATCATTTGGAAGCCATTACGTCTTTAAGTAGTCATTTGCATATATCCCATAGGCCTCTACTACATGAGGTTTAAGGTATTACACAGTGAAGACTATCTTGGCAGGGTTTTTCTTCCACTAACAGTCAAAGCACACTAAGTGTTCAGTGACTACACTGCTCCACTTAAGGTCAAAGAATGCCATGACTTTCATGATGCATTCCTTTTTTTTGGGGGTCTGCTCAAACCATATCCTACAGGCCCAGCCCAAATGCCCCACATTCCATACTGGATCTACCACCCATCTTCCTATCTCCTGACGTACACAGATATTGCTTAGACAATAGTGGTTCCCAAAAGTGACCCGGGGGTTTGGCTGTCGGTGTTTCTATCTTGGGGGGGGGGAGGTCTTTTATATGCATTACCCACTCCCTTTCCCCCCCTGCACACTTCTCAACTATATCCAAGGGCAACCCCCCCAGACCATGCCTCCCCTTAGGGATTACTGATGAGCACCCTCCCACCCATGTCCATCCCTCCGTACCCAGGCCTCTAACTGAACCTGAGTCACCTGGGCTGTTAGTCAGAGCTGTATATCTCTCTGCTCTTTTACAGTTTTGAACATTTGCATTCTGCTCCTCTCTGCTATAACACTGTGCAGGCAATCTCTTCCCTCTAAAGAATCGAGCTTCCAAGAGAAATGTCTTCCTTCTTTTGTGGGCACCCAGTGTTACATTCCTGCAGGTCTCCCCTCTGACAATCACAGCATCAGCAAAAAATAATGCCATTTATGCCACTATAATAGCATTGATTTGTGCAAGGACAGCAGAAATAATGCTTGAAAAGTGATAAGCAGCCAAAAGTGTAAGAGCCATTTTCAGTAAACATGTTTTAAAAACCTTGACAGGTGCAGTCTTAATAAAAGAATAAAGATGTACATTGATTTTTAGCAATTGCAAACTACTGCTGCCAACATTAACAAAATGCTTGCATACAACATTTTAACAAGGCTAATGTGTTTTCACAGTGCTACTAAGCCTTGACATATTTCTAAATCATCAGTGAGCCAGAAGGGAAAACACAGGATGCAGACATCTATACTAGATAGATGAATCTCTGGTCTCCATTCCTCTTTATGTATGGTCTAATGTAGAAGGAGGAGTAGACCTACTATTTAGGAGATAAAAAAATGACCCATTGTGCATTACTTTCTAAAATCTGTTTCCAGAAAGATTACAGACTGTAGACGGTAGATTGTGATGCAGAAATGATCAATGAACTGCAACAAAACAACAGAAACTGAATGCAAGGAGGTTATAATGGGGTGAGTAGGAGCAGGTAGACAAAATACAAAGCACGTGGCTAGAATGCAAAATTTCACACAAAGCTTACTGAAATGAGAATTTTGTAGCTCAGTTAAATTAAGGTAATGTAACACTTCAGGCTTTGGTTAGGAGTGTGTTAATATACTTTTTCTCCAATAAATAAAATATCCAGTGGATCCTAATACAGCCAGAAGTTGAATATCAAAATCATCATCATGTTTTTAATCAGCCATTATATATCATTGGTGACATTTATATGGAACTCCTCTGCTCGTGTGCTGCTGGTTTAAAGCTGGCATATTATCCTGTATTAACACTATTGCACTGGTAATATGGCGATAGTACCCATAGTTACCCACCCCCAGTCATCAAAAACTCAGCTCTACTAAATGATTTGTTCATTAAACAATGCTTAACTATGCTTAATGGAAAAAAAAAGCATGCCTGATGAAATAAAGAAAATATAGTATTTATAGACATGAGAGTGAAGAGGAAAGATGCATGTTTTAGCTTCTTGGAGAAAAAACTGTTTGCATTAATGCAGTTAACATTTCCAGGGGAGAATGAAAAAAAAAAAAACGTGATTAAACATTTTTTTTGGATGGAGATGAACATCTTTTTCGCTAGAATAAATGATGGGAGGAACATAACAATCCAACAGGTATTACCTGTATAGACCCCTCCCTATCGCAACTTACAAATGTTTTAGACAACTGCTGTAACTTACAGCCTTGTAATAGCAAATCCAGTATTTACATCTGACATGCAACTACTATTTGTTGGGAGCTTAAAAGCAGTTATACCTTTGCTAACAGCAGGAATGCACGTAATGATCTAGAAATGTTACCACCTGTCTGCTCAGCAGATTTACATCTCTTCATTTCTTACTGAAAATGCATATGTTTTCTTTCTAGAGCTTCAGCTTAAAACTCTTTTTGGAGCACAGCAACTGTAACAATTGCAGACTTAATTTTCTTTACTGCTATTGAGAGGTTCGACTACTCTAGATATCATCGGCATTTCTTTCTTCCCCAATGAGTGCACCTAACACCAGGAGTGCAATACAGATCCGCATGGTAACAGCTACACCTGAATAGGTGCTTTATTAGCAGCTGGTATGAGGCCACCCACAAAGGCTTGGTAATGGTACTAACAACATGGTAGAAATCTGCCTTGACTAACAAATTGAATTTTATAGTTCAACTCATCCTGCATTTCAAGACTGAAGAGATTTCAGACAACTCCATCAATGCATGCATAAAAGCAATGTATTGCTTTGCTGTGTCTGTGTGCAGGCAACATTTTTGTCTCCAGCAACAGTGGAACTCAAAAGTGTAGCAGAAACAGTTCAGAAAGAAATATTTCAAAGAAAATGTGTGTTGAGGGTATAAATACTACATTAACATGCGCATTCCCATAGCAACGTCTGGCTTTAAATCTATAAGTATGACAATCTCCTCCTTCCTCTGTGACTCCCAATTAAATAGGAGGACAGGGTCATCTAAAGGACTATATTCCATATAACAGGGAACAGATGAGAGCTTCAGAAAAATCTCTACAGTGACTGCTTTGGTCAACATTTCTTTTGGTTTCCACTGTTTACCTTGGCATATTCTTATAACAAAATCCAAATTTCTTGCTGCTCAGGCTTTACTTCGGCATAATTTCATCCATATAACCACGTCTGTTAGAGCAGGCTGAGGTGAAAAACACAGCCAATGCTCTAAAATCAATGATGTGTCATTACTTAAAGTAGCACTCAAACCAAAATGTTACTTATTTATTATAGCTGGGTGTACGTACATGGAAAGAAACGGTGAACATCAAGTCACCCATTTTTTCTTGCATTACGTAAAATCAGCTTCAGTACTTTGTACCTTTTTTTATCCTGCATTTTTACCATTGCCACCTTATATTTCCTAGCCAGCTGAGGAGTCGGATACACTTCCATACTCAAAGAACCAGCTCTGCCTTGGAAACTTCATCTGTTTTAGTCCTGCACTTTGTGAAAACAGTTTGGCAATTCTGGGCATTTCTGCTTTGGGTACTACTACACATTTGTCTGGGCAGTTTGCTTTGGGTATTGCCCCACATCTGTACAAAAGACCTGTGCATGAGGCAGTATTTAAACAGGCTGGAGGGAAAACTTGGCTAAGACGCAGGAAATACCCTTACTCATCTTAGTAAGTGCTGTGAAAATGTTAGCATCTGTCTAACCCAAAATCAAATCAGGCAAACAGAAACTTGGATTAATAACCCAGACTGAAGGACAGCAGTTTACGTATGCAGGAACCGCTAAACCTGCAGTGCTGCATAAGTATCAGAACACCTATGGAGCAAACAGAACTAAGAACTTTCTGACATTCCTGGCATCAAAGCTAAGTGCACTATGTGCTGAGTTGCAGACATTGTACAAAACTATTAACACCCCAGAACCAGAGGATGACCTTCATATCCAGAAACAACTAAGCAGATACCCTAGAGGCTAGTGACTGGTTACAATGCCCTGGCCTGAACTGAAGCAAACCTTTCTAAGGGAGAAGACTTCAGAGCAATTCATTTGGATTACATTACCATGCTCAAGGGCTAAAAGCAATGCTCCTCATTTCAGAAGTGGAATAATCCAGACAAATGCATCCTATGAACTCTTACATGGCTAACAGACAAGCTTCAAACCTGTCGATTAAGAATTTTGTGTACATCTGCATTACCATAGTCACCAGAAAACACCATCACACTGATGTTCCTCTCATCTTTTGCTGATTAAGCTGATGTTGTGCCATTCACAGAAAATTATTATTTTTTAATGTAGGGAAAGCACTCTGACTTGAGATGATAGCCAGATTAGATGGTGGGTTGCTTTTAACCTGAAATAACTATAGTTTTTACATATAATCATTTAACTGAAGCTGGATGAAGAGAGAAACAGAAATTATCACTTTAGTTGCCAAATACATTGATGCAGAGGTGAAATGAGCCTCCACCTTGTAGATCAGTGTGTATATTGAACCTACTCACTAATGTAGTTAGACAGCATGTGCATACAAGTTACTGAGCACGTGCGAGATCAGTACCATTTTGTGTAGTCCGTGCGAGTGAATGGAGATGCACGTGTGTGTGTTAGAAGTAACAAGTCAGTCAGTAAGCATATGCAGTACAAAGTATATGTACAAGTTACATCTCAATGTGTGTATATATAATAAACAGCTTGAATGCATACCCAACCTCAGTGTCTCATTTGAAAAGATGAGACACGCAACATGGTGTCAGAATGGGATCTGACGTTGAAGCAGCTCGCAAACCATGAGACACGTACTTAGAAGTGGAGCAATATCAAGGAGTGAACTCGCAAACAGCTCAGTGGTTTTTCAAAGTTACGTAAATTAATTTCAAATGATTTTCAGTCACCAAACATGTGGCATAGCATTTGAAGTGTGCAAAATAATTTCAGAGATGTTTGAAATGTCTGTGATAGATGCATAAAGTGTTTGAAATAATCTCCAAAGTGTTTAAAATGTTCAAAAAGGCTAAAATGCCCAAATGTTTTCACGTCAGACTTTTTTGCAGTAACTAAGATTTTTTGAAGTGTCCGAAGTGTTCAGAGTGCTTGTGGTATTTGCAGTGTTAAAATAAAGCATTTTCAGAGAGGTTGTTGTGCACTTGAGCAAAATTAGAAGTACCAGGTCTATACTTTTGTTTAAAAGAAATTTGTTGCTATGGCAGAGGGATTTCGCAGGCCTGAAATGCTGGTGTTTGAGCAAGAATATATTTCCATACAGGCTGCTTTTTCTGATAAAGATACACGTACAACAGCATTTATACTAATCAATTTAACTGTCTCAGAGGCCATTGAGCAAGAATGTTCATTTCTGTATGCACCTGTTGTGTATGCAGGGGATGGGGAGAACCACCATATTGTGATACAGCCATACTTCTCAACATTTGAATTTTCAGACTCCATATCACTCAGAAAATACAACCTATTATTCTAGCAACAGAGTTTAGGAGAGGAATATTTAAAATCTCTCCCTATTTTTGGGCCTTTGTCCTACCATTATTTTTGGCTTTGTCCAGAATTCTTGCTCAGAGAGATTGAGAGGCACGTTCCAACTTCCAGGACTATTTTTATTTTTAAGATAGATAACTACACATGAAACTTAATTCTTCAAAGTAACTTTATGCTTACAACTGAGAAAAGCATGTTTGCAGTATCTGCTAGTGTGAAATGTTGATAGTGTGCAGCAGAAAATTAAGATGAAAGAAATGCAAACCAAGAGGCAGTGCCACACCCAACCTCATTGTTAACTGTTGCAATTATGGAGGTGGTCATTAAACTTAAATGGGAAAGCTTTTGGTTAGCAAGGTCAAAAAACGTAAAAAGTGGAATCATTTCAAAATGATTTGCAAGTCTAAAGCGTCACAGACCTATGTTAAAAGAGAGTATCCAAAGAAGAAAGTAGATCAGATAGACTGTGTTGATGGTGTCTCTGTGATCAATGAAACCGTTAATACAGTAGACTATCAGTTGTCAGCAGAGTGAAATATTTTGTACTGTACCAATTAATGGGAAACTTGTAGAGCTTAAAGCAGACACTGGATCTAAATGCGATGTTATATTAACACAGATGTTTGCTAAAGTAAAAGCTAGTGAGAAACTTGATTCAGCAAAGTGTGCAAAACTAGTTGCTTATCGTGGTGAAGAGATTTACACTGATGGCACAGTAGTTCTTTCATGCCATTGTGCTGCAAACAGCTATGATTTGCAGTTTTACATAGTCAGACATGTACAGTGCCTGTTAGGCCTCAAAGACAGTTTGAGGATGGACTGATTTCATTTAATAAAGAGGTTCACCATATAAGTATGAAAAACGAGAGTGTTTTTTATTGAATATGTTGATATTTTCAAAGACAAGCTTGGTAAACTTCCAGTTACATATTCCAGGAAGTTAAACCATGAAGTCCAGTTCAGACCAGCATGGAAGATTCCAGTTGCAATGCAGAGTAAAGTAAAATCAGAACTAGACAAAATGCTGAATTTAGGTGTCCTTACTCCAGTAGATGAACCAACTGAAAGGATATCCTCCATGGTCATAGCTCATAAGAAAAGCTCAGATGATATTTGAATATGTATTAATCCAAGAGACAAAGTGCTTAAGCATCCTCATCAACCAATGCATTCAGCAGAACAGGCAGCCACTCTCATGCCAGATTCCACTGTTTTCTCAGTCTTTGATGCAAAAAGCTCTTTTTGGCAAATTTTGAAGGATTACAAATCTTCATTGTTAACTACATTCAGTACACTATTTTGTAGATACAGATTTTTAAGAATGCCACTTTGAAAGACTTCACTGGCAGAATTCATTCCATGTGCCATGGAACAAATATTTGCTGGTTATCCATGTGCTATTATAGCAAATGACATTACTGTTGGAGGCAGTGGTAAAGACAAACATGATAGAAATCTCAGGAAAGTTCTAGACTATGCACCTGAAGTAAATCTCAAACTGAATCCTCAGAAATGTAAATTCAAACTGAAAGAAATTACTTATGGAGGACATTTGTTTACCAGTTCTGAATTACAACCAGATCCGCCTAACCAAACAGCAAATGTGGAAATGCCAGTTTCAGGGAATGTCACATTTTTACAACATTTTCTAGGTATGGTCAACTATTTAGGAAAGTTTATCCCAGACTTGAGCGAGCTTTCTGCACCATTATGCAAGTTGACATGCATAAATGTAAACTGGTCCTGGTTGGAACAACACCAAAGAACATTTGATATTCTGAAGAAAATTGCCAATGCACCCACATTGAGATATTATGATGTTCACAAACTTGTAACTTTTTCTTGTGATGCTTCAAGGTATGGCCTTGACACAGCATGTCTTCAAGAAGGCATACCAGTTGCTTATATGTCAAGAACTCTAACTCAAACAGAGATGCATTATGCACAAATAGAGAAAGAACTTTTGGTAGTAGTGTTCACATGTTTGAAGTTCAATGATCATATTTATGGCTGACCTATCCAAATACAGACTGATCACCAACCACTAGTGACAATTTTGAAACAGCCAGTCATACAGCCCCAGCTCCATTGCAAATCATGATGTTAAAATTGCAGAAGAACAATTTTAATATTGTTTACAAAAAGGGCAAACACTTGTATCTTGCTGATGCTTTGTCACACGCACCCAAACTACAGAGCAGCATGAAAATGAAACAGCAGACTTTGAAGTCATTCAAGTCAGAAAGTTTTCATAATCAAAGCTTGATAAACTGAGAAATCGCACAGCTTCAGACCCAATTATCCAGAAGCTGAAAAATATTATCAGTGAAGAATGACCAACAAAGCCAGTTTACTACTTGACATTCGGCAGTATTTTCCTTACCAAGATGAACTCATGATGGAAGATGGAATCATCATGAAAGGTCCAAAAGTGGTAATTCCTAAACCATTACAACAGGAATGCATCAAAAGTTTGCACTGTGATCACCCAAGTAGTGATTCAACTAAAAGAAGGGAGAGGCATTGTAGTTTGGCCTTCAATGTCCAAAGATATAGAGAAGGAGACGCTAGCATGTTCAATTTGCAACAGCACCAAACCGCATCAACAAAACGAACCACATCAGCTACATCAAATTCTTAAATTACCATGGTCGACGGTTGCTACAGATATTTTCAAATTGAATGGAATGGTCAGCATTACTTGGTATTAGTAGACTTACTCAAATTGGTTTGAAATTGACCTACTTCCTAACTTGACGTCCATCACAGTCATTACAAAATTGAAGAGACATTTTTCTGTCCATGGTAGTCCGCACAAAGTCATGTCTCACAATGGTGCACAGTTTACTAGTTAGCAGTTCAAGAAATTTGCAGAGTCTTGGAACTTTGTTCATGTTAGCAGTAGTCCTGAGTATCCACAAGCCAATGGTTTAGCTGAACATGCAGTTCAGAGTGTAAAACACTTGTTGGAGAAATCCAAAAGAGATGGTACCGATGTTTTTCTTGACTTACTCAATCTCAGAAACATTCCTAGAGACAACTTGCTTGGCTCACCTGCTCAAACATTTATGACCAGACAGACACAAACAACTCTTCCAATCAGCAAACAATTGTTAGTACCAAACTCAAAGAACAACAGAGCAGTCCAGGCTCAGCTTTCGAGAAAACATCAGTCACAAAAGTTGTACTATGATAAAACCAGTAAATCCCTTCGACCACTGCTACAAGGAGAAGTTGTGAGAATGCAAACATCCAAAGGTCATGATCATGTAGGAATCGTGAAGGACATTTGTGAGGAACCGAGATCTTATATTCAACAATCTGAAGGAATGGATTACAGAAGGAATCGTAGACATGTGTTACCTGTCTCATAACCAGTGCCACAGCAGATTGGAAATTAGACTCGTTGGCACAGGCAAAGTGACTAGTCAGCTGTTCGTATTCAAAAGGACAGTGTATTTCTTCAAACAACTTTGTTATAAACCCAGATGTTCCAGTACTGAATGAATCCCCAGAGACTGTCCCTGTTTCTAAACCCAGTCAGAATTTCTATGTAACTAGATCGAGTAGAATTTGCAAACCCAATCCTAAATACACCGCCACTTGGACTTGAAATCGGTTATGTTTTGTTGAAATGTTGAAATAATATCTAGCTCTTAAATATGCATTTGTTCTTGTATTTTGCAATGTTGAACAAAATTAAAAAGAGGGAGGAAGTAGATCAGTGTGTATATTGAACCTACTCAGCCACTGTAGCTAGGCTGCATGTGCATTTAAGTTACTGAGCATATGCAAGATCAGTGCCATTTTGTGCAGTCAGCCAGTATGAATGTAAGGTTGAATGGAGATGCAGGTGCGTTTGTAGCAAGTCAGTCAGTAAGCTTATGAAGTACATAGTATATGTACAAGTTACAGCTCCCGATGTGTGTATGTATAATAAGTGATTTGAACACATACCCAGCCTCAGTTTCTCAACTGAATACACGAGACATGCGACACATCTTACTATAGTATGCTACTAACCATCAGTGCCACAGACCAGCCCCAAGGAACCACCAAAAGCATCAGAGTACAAATCTGAAGGGGCAATTCAATGCTACTGTTTAATCACATTTAATATACAATATAATCAATTAATAGCCTGAAATGATCAGCATAAACAGAGTTTTGGGATTCATTCACTTGTCAGATCAGAGTAAAAACATGGGCTGCAAGGCAATGTAAACTACAACTGTGAAGTATAAGCGAAGGTTCCAGGAATTTAAAATTATTTACATTTAAAGACCAAGTCGATATTGGTACTGCATCTGAATGGCTCCATTTAGTTCACTAAGCAGATTTTACCATGTTAAGTCTTTTTATACATTATAAGATTTCAAAAGGAAATACAGATATCAGTATTCAATATCCTTCAGTAATATGGTTCCAACAGAAAGCAACACTTTATATACAACATGCAAAGCATATTCATGTAGGTTAATTTTTAAAGATACTTGATCCAAGTGTTTAGGCCTAGCAAACAACTGAAGCAATAAAAGAGTGCACTTTACACTATGCTCTCATCTGCCGACTTTAGAAAAGCAAAAAGGTAAATTTCATATTCCACACTGCAAACAACTAAGAACTGCCATAAGACATTAATAATTTAATATACTGAACATCTTCACATTCAAACCAAAATTAATTAAAAGTCTCCTGCATAATAGAGGCCACCCACCCCAGCTACTTAGTCACTCTTGTGCTCTGCAGTTCATCTGCCAGCAAATTTTGCATTATTAAACTGTAACATTTTGAATGCGTGAGCAGATTCATGAATTGATGTGGCATTTTTGTAACATGGTGCCTACAATATGGAGCTTGGGTTCTGCATGGTTGAAAGACCACTTCTTATATTTTGTAATGTAAGAAAGAATTTAGAATAGTACAGACTTTGTCTGTCACTGAACAGAGCTCCCTCCTCTGATTCCACTCCAGTACTGCTTCTACAGTTCAGATGAATCAAACAAAGCAGAGGAATTAAACAATGAAAGCCAATTGGAACTGCTTTCGTAATCCTTTTATTGGCAGTTTCCACATTTCTAGCAACAAATGCCAGAAAATCCAATCAAGTCAGGCCCCCTTCAAAGCCATCCAGCACACCCACTATTCTCCCATTCTAAAACAACTTCAACCCTCCACAGCAATGACTCCTTGTACTTCAAATCTAACCACACAGAATCAAATCTCTCTGTCACTTCACCCTTGGAGCAATACATTTGAACCCAGCTCCTGGGTCTCCATTCAAGGCTTAACAAATTCCAATCTTTGCATCACAAAGCAGCAGTTTCCATGGTGACTCCATACTTTCCTCTGCCACCACCAAGCCATTCGCTGCCTAATAGCCTTACCTTTACATTTCCTTTTCTTGATGGACATTTCTCCATAAACACAACCCTCTCGGGCTGTTAATTTTCAGTTATAAAACAGACTCCATCAGACAACACTGCAGTAAATTCCGTACATTACTGGATTCAGCACAGTAAAACAATTCCTCACTTACAGCTGACAACATGCTGTCCTTCATTATAATATGAACAGTGCTATTTGTGTTGCACTATAGTATTACAATCCCAGTCTCTGCTACATTACGTGTACTGTATAGATGTCACTAAATTCAGCATCCCCACTCAGAAGTACAAACCAAACTACTCACAGGTGTGCATATCATTACTAAGATACTGTTCTTTCCAACAAAGCAAACATACCCATAAAGGTCAGCTCTTCCCAAAAGTCATTTTTCTCTCATCATAACATGGGCTTTCTTTGCTGTTAATAGCCACAATACAGTACGCAGCAAGTGCTACACACGTCCACTACCATGCCTCCCATCTCAAAGCTCTGTAATGTAAAAGAAGCTTTAAAACTTATTTATTCCAGTAAATGGAGAATTGCATTTCATCTGTTTTCCAGCCACAAACATTTCTCTGTTAGGCCTTTATTAGCCATTTATCAAGTTCCTGCCCATCTTTTTCAAGTCTTTCCACAGGTAGACGAAATGTTCCTCCATTAACTTGACAGAGCTCTTTTATCCACATTAGGAATCTATGGCCCCAGCCAACAGTGAACCATAAAATGCTTACATGGGTTGGAAACCTTAGCTCATACATCATCATGGGGCCACTGCATACAGAAGTGAACATGTCCACACTTGGGAATGTGAGATGACATTGCATCTGAAAGAAGTAGGCAGACTCCCCAGCACAGCTATCTGAGAAGTGTAGGATGGCTGCTTGATATGGAATTAACACTTCTGTTCTCACTGCTGTTGCAGCATGTTGCTGTGCCACTCTCTGAGTAAGTTAATTATACTAATGTGTGATCACTGAGCAGGGACCCACATTACTCCTGTCTAAATGAGGCATAACCTTTGACACCAAAAGTGAAAGATATTATGTATACATAGAAAGAGGTCATACCATTTACTCCCTGGCAAGAGATTGAGAAAACAAACTAAAAATCTCCCAAAATGCTACTCATCAGCAGGTACCTCAAGGTTGGGAAGTGTTACCTAGATGAGATAAGCAGAAATATCATGGCACCAGATGTAATCCCATCCAATCAATCAGTCATCATAACTTTACTGTCCACTAGGATTCAGCAACAGTAAAATCATTAATGTTCAGCTTTGTAACATCCCATCTCTGGGCCAATAATTAAGGAGCCTGAATCCTCACTACTGACACTGGAGAGGGATGTTTACTTGGAACAAAAATGGATACACTCAGTATTTCCAGATGCAGCTCTCTGCATCAAGCACAATTTCCCTTAAGAGCACACAGGGAACACAATCAGTCCAGGAACAGGATTTATCGGTCTCCCTTGAGGTCCACAGTAAGACTCTCCACTGGTATAGCTACAGGGTTAAGAACTCAGGAGAGTGTCCAAGCTAAGTCCTCCAGCACCCTCTCTGGAAAACCAGTGCTTCATGTCCTTGCTCCAAGTAGCTGACACACACAGATTTGATTTTCACACTCACACACACACTTGAAAGGCTGGCACAGATTTACTAGCTATGCCCACTTTTGCCCAGACTATAAGGTAGTTACACTGCCAGCAGACACCCCAAAGCCAGCTACTCTAAGGCTCTTGCACAGGTAGCAAATTATGCTGATGAAATTAATATTAATACTAACTAGATGATGTGCATCTGCATCTTAATGTACAATATTGTACTAATCTAATTATTGTATTTTGCTTATATTTCTGTCGAACTTTTCTCCCCTGGCCTCCACTGAAAATGGGCTTCTGGCCCAGTTGGACTTTCCTGGTAAACAAATGTAAATAAATACATACAAATGGTAATGTTGACCAAACAGCCAGGCTTTTGGGAATGGCCACAGCATCACCAACAGATACAAGTACCCTCAAAGGTTAAAATATTCTCTAAAGAACCAGCAACAATGAAAAGTTTAAATATATATAACAATAAAAGAACATGAAAATACTAAATATCAATTTACCACAAACAAAAGAGTTTCATCACAGGAAATTTTAAAAACAACGCAGGTGGACAGGTTCACACAATTACAGAAAAACAACACTTAACTAATCTCACTATATTTTCCTGACTGAGCCTAAATAATTATTATTCCCTGGTTACATACTAAAGCAAGGCAAGATGAAGTAGGTGAGAGATCCTTCTTTGTTAGATTACCAAAACAGATTGCCATGAAACTTCAGTCTCACCCAGTATTAAAATATTGTTTTTGGTGATGCATTACAGAATGACATCACATACATCTAGTCATCTGACTTCTAGTTCCCAAGCAACCCTCCCCCATTGCTAAAAACTGCCAGGATTTAGCACCGGTGTGTCAATAATACATGCACATAGACCCTTGCTATGATTTGTTACAGCTCCTGGAATTCGAACCATAAAACAATTCCACTCTTCCTACAGAGATTGACATCTTCATTTCCAGTATCCTCTGTTAAAACATATACATTTAAACAGTTACAATAACACATTTATTTATTTTACATTTGTTGACTGGGCTAGTCTAACTGGATACATGTCTATTTTCAGTAGAGGCCCGGGGGGAAAAGCTCCAACACATACACACAATATAATAAAGAATGTTGCAAAAGTACAAGCTTGACACAGCTATTGTTAATAAAAGTACAATACTAATAGTGAGCATGATACAAACAGTAAAGGTAATGTACAAAAAGTTGTTACTATATACATATATACATAGATTTTAATTGCAATGTCATGGTTTATATGGATCATTAAGGATAAGTCAGTAGTAAGTACAGTATAGTATAAGGTGAAGAGTATTCATAAGTATAAAGAAAAAGGAGAGTTAGTCAGGGTTAGTACAAGGGCATAACCAATGTGTACTAAGAAACAGTTTTAGTTTCTGTTTAAAAAGTGTTCTTGAGGACAGAGATAGGAGTTCAGTGGGAAGTAGGTTCCAGTGCTTTCCAACAGTATTGGAGAACAGAGAGTCTCCTGCTAAGTTGTTGGAAATGCTAGTACTAATAAGTAGTTTATTTGAGGAGCGTAAATTCTTAAGATTGTTGTAAGGGGTAATGAGAGTAGAGAGTATTGGAGTATTGGTTGGGTGATGCAGGGTCTTATGGGCAATAGCAAGCTGGTGAAATAGAAGCTGATTTTGGAACTCTAGCCATCCTAGTTGTTTTAGATTAAGACAATGATGAGTTTTAAAAGGAGAGCCAGTGGCAAATCTAGCAATATTATTATAGGAAATTGCCAGTTTGTTGAGGTTGTTTTTTGAAAGATTAGTGTATACAGGTGAAGCATAGTGGAGATTAAGTGAGTTCTGGCTATAGCGGTCCTGGCTAATGGTGTAAGAAAGGGTTTGATTCTATAGAGGGACCCCAATTTCTTGTTGACTCTTTATTGTGCTGTTAATATGAGTATTGAAGTTAAGGTTGCTATCTATAGTTATTCCTAAGAGTTTGGTGGTTGGGTCAGGTGATATGAGAGTGCCGTTATTAGATAGGAGTGTGAAATATGCTGGGGTTGACTTTCGGGTTGGAGTAGAAAGTAAAAGTTTAGTTTTTTGGGGGTTAAGGAGGAGGCAGCGGTTTAAAAACCATTGTTCTACTGTATTAAATGCTTTTTGGGTAAGGGACTGTAGCTCAGAATAAGTGGCTGGACAAATTATAGTGGAGTCATCTGCATATTGAATACAGGTTGGCTTGAGGAATTGCTGAGTGAAGATCATTAATAAAAATGGAAAATAGGAGTGGGCCTAATATGGAGCCCTGAGGAACACCAAGGGAAATGGGGAGGTGTGTAGATAGATTGTTGTCCCACAGTACAGCTTGCTGTCTATTGTCTAAGTAAGATTTGACCCAATTTAAGGCTAGAGGTTCAAGTGAAAGGGATTTCAGTATATTTAAAAGGAGCTGGTGATTAACCATATCAAAAGCTTTAGATAAATCTATAAAGACTGCAGAGGAAAGAATATTGTTGTTATGGTTTTTGTCAATGCAGTCTGTAAAGGATAGCAGGGCAGTGGTAGTACTGTGGAATGGCCTAAATCCATGTTGACAGTTGGCAAGTAAGTTATTTTGGATAAGGTGGTTAAGTAGTTGCTTATGGATGCATTTTTCCATTATTTTTGCCAGTGGGGAGAGTAAAGCTATAGGACGATAGTATGAAAAGTCATTGGAGTTCCCACCTTTATGTAGGGGGATAATGTGAGTGATTTTCCAGATAGTTGGGATAGTGCCTTCACTTATGGTTCTGTTTATCAGTATGGAAATGGGATAGGCGATGGCTTTGGCTCCTTTTTGCAGGTATTCTGCTGGTAGTTGGTCAGCAAAGGGGGTGGTAGGTTTTAGTTTTTGGAAAAGAGAGTAAATGAAGGAAGTAGAAGCAGATTGTAACAAATGATGGAAGTGGGCTAGTAGAAGTAGTTGGTAGATTTGAGGTACCTGGAGATAGCTGACTAGCAAGAGTTTGGATGGCATCTGTGAAAATAGAATTGAAGGCATTGGCAGTTTGTGTTGGATTCTCAAAGTTGGAGCCTTGAGAGTTAGGTGTGATAGATTGACCTGGGTGTAGTAGTTTGTTAATGCTAGTCCAAAACTTTTGTGGATTCTTTTGGTAAGTTTGCTGTAGTTGGAAGTAAAAAGTTTTTTTTATCTAAGAGGATAGCTTTTTTTGTAATATTTCTATGTTGTCTAAAGTTTTGGTGGTCTGGAGAATTCCTAGTAGTGTGCAATTTTGCCCAGGATTTGTTTCTAAGAAGGATTGTTTGCCTAGTAGCTATTGAGAGCCATGGGGCAGGTTTAGCCTTATTTCTAATAGAGCGTGATGGGGTATGATGGTCAAGGATGGCTAAGAATGTAGAATTAAAGTATTCCACTGCTTCATCTAGTGGGAGGGATTTTAGCGGTGACCAATTTCAGTGTTTAAGTTCTGTTTGGAATAGTTCAGGGTTAAAAAGTTTTTTGGTCCATACTGACCTAAAGGTATTTGGTAAGTTATGTTGGTTTTGTGTCTGATAATATAAGTTAGTGAGTGGTCACTTAGATCATCAGGGAGGGTTCCTACTTTGTATGTTTGAAGAGAAGAATTAGTAAGAATCCAATCTAAGGTGCTTTCTTTGTTATTGGGTTTATTAATCCTGGTTGGGGAGGTAATAGTTTGTGAGAAGCCATATAGGTTAATATGGGTGGTAGAGTGTACAGTACTACAGGACATCCAGTTGATATTAAAGTCTCCAAGGACTATAGTTTCTTATGGGAGATTAACAGACAGCCAGTTTAGAATATTTTCAAGGGTATTAATGTTATTTCCAGGGGGAAGGTAAATACAAACAATGTATATAGATTTACATGTGTTGACCTGAAATTTAGAAATGAGAATTTCAGCATTATTGTACACAGGTGGTCTAAGGTTTGCAGTGGTAACTTGTAGCTCTGCTTTATAAAGGATTGCTACCCCCCTCCCTTTTTGGTTGTATGGTCTAATCTTAGGATATTGTAACCAGATGGGGTGACTTCATTGCCATTAATTGTAGGTTTTAGCCATGTTTCAGATAAACATAGGATGTCAAATAGGTGGACATCTAAAAGGGTGTGGAGGTGGGCAGTTTTGTTGTTAATGCTACGTATGTTGAGATGTGCTATATAGAGTGAGTTAGAAGGTTTAATAGGGCTTGGGTACTAGCGATGTTATAGTTGCTTTGTTCAGTGGCAAGAGTATTGTTTGGGCTGGGGTTAGGATGAATGTCCCCATCTAGCAGGGAGGGGAGGTATATTCTATTTATAGGGTTGTGAAACTTACAATAATAGTAAAATGATTTCCTAATATTTAGATTGATGTACTTGATGTGGGCCAGTCTATGATATTTGGCTTGTAAGTAGCAGGGTCTGGATGTGATGTTGATGTAGTTTTGGGAGATGGCTAGTAGTGGTGTGGGAGTGAATTTGGAGGGGAAGAGAAGGTTGGGGTATAATGGTTGTTCATAGGAGGTTAGTAGATAGGCAATAGTTAGAGGAGGTAAGAGTGAGGCCAGGAGTAAATGTTTTATTTGACTTGGGATGGGTAATATAGCCATTGTCTTAGTTTAAGAAGTGGAACAAAAGGGGGGTTATGTAGTATCAACAGTTAAGAAGATGTAACAAGGAGGGAAGGGAGGGAGTGTAATATGAACAGGTGAGGTGATGTGACAAGAAGGGTTGGGAGTGCTAATAAGGTGTGTTGCTAGATTGGAGCAGATGTGATGGGGGTGTGGTTTACAGGAATAAATGTAGGACCATTGGGAGCAGGTGGGAATTGGGGGCAAGGTAGGGGAGCGGAGTGAGCCCGCAGGGCAAACAGAGCGGGTAGAGACAAGTGAGTGAACAGCCAAGGTGAACAATCAGTGGAATGCAGACTGTTAAAGGTAAGTTAATTTGAGGCAGGTGTAGAATGAATAAGAAGTAGAGTGGAAGAATTCAAAGGAGGATAGTGGGTAATTACAGCAAAACAGGGGGTGTATGAAAGGATGATAGTAGGAAGGTATAGACAGCAGACAGTAGAATAAGTATTTTCTGGGATAGTGGGATAGACAAAAGATAGGGACTGGAAAATGGTGCCACCTAGTTTACAGTCAAATGTATTACAGTAATGAAGGCTGGACTAGGGCTAAAAAGACGATCAGTTCAGCTAGGGGAGGTAGTGGTAAAGGAAGACAGGGACTATACTTTGACTACAGGATACAGAGGGGTATGGCTGCTGGCAGACCAGGCAGAGAAGCTTACAGTTACAAACAACAAGGAATAAGCATCCTACAAATTGGCCTTAAAAAGTCAGTATGAGGAAAACACATACTCTTCTTTCCTTTCTTGGAAGAGCACAGGGGTACACTTATAGGATGATGATACAGCTGGTAAGGTAGGATGTGTCCTTAGTTGCCAGATGGATTCTTAACTCCTAGTGGAGGGTAGGCAAGCTGGAGAGAGAGCGGATGAGAAGCACAGGGGCCAGGAGCACACAGCAGCCAAGGGATAACCTAGTTAGTAAAACATTAAATGTATACATTTCCTGTCCAACAGGGCACACTCTTAACACAAGCAGCTTTACCAATACATTTTTCAACACAAGCATCCGTACAAATCAGTTTGATATACAAATGACATACAATTCTTTACAAAATTCCACCTAGCTGTGCTGGCATACGTTACACATTCCCTACTTCTCCTGCATAGCTGGCAATACCCCACAGTGTCACAAGCTTTTTCAACCTTATGTGGCAGAGTATTGGGGTTGGGAGGGTGGCCTAATGGTTAAAGTGTTTGCCTTACAAACACAAGGTGCAGGGTTTGAGTCTCACAAGGGATAACTGGCTAAGCTTAAAATGGCTCACAAGGGCAGTTAGCTTAGTACTAATCTATGAATCTATTAATTTGGCCACTTCAAAAAATAGTGTACCATACCTGTCAAGAAGGCATCTGTAGTCAGACATATTCAGAAATATACTTTTCTTTTTACATGTCATGTTAGGATGTAAAGATGCAGGTTTGTTATTACAACATACTATACATCTGCAAGAGCTACAAAACTTTATCTGAAAAAAATATACTAATAGTTACGTGTTCCTCACCTGGTTTTAAGACCTTTCATTTCTATGTAAATCTCACACAGAAATAGTAGTTAGCACGTGAAATGGTTAACCTTGACCCAGCTTGTTCAGCTAGTTTACTACAAAACAGTTAAAGTTGACAAGTTTATTTTGCATATTAAACTAAACAGAAACGAGCCATCTTTAGTGACAGGAAGTGAAAAATTCAATAAAATGAATCATCTGTATATATGTAAACTATCACACAATTCAAATGCATTCAGACATTTATTTTAGCAATTTATTCCAGAAAAAAATTATATTATAGCTGTGTCATCAGCAGAGTTTCCATTCTCAGAATGTTTCACTAGACCAAGGACACAGCACTCTAATATGTTACAGAAGGCTCCTTCAGTTTCTTGTTAATGTTTCCCATAATTTTAAGCCAGTAAACAGTAAATCCCCTTATGCACAGTCTTGCACAAAGATCAGAAACTGATACAGCATCCAACAATAAAAACAGTTAATGTGACGACATTATGGTCACTTACAGCTCATCATGGATCTGGGACCAGAAATTAATGACTTCTGGACAAGTCCACATACACAACAGCAGGTCCCACTGCTGCTACATCTCTTTCAGTATAGCTATATTACCTGAAAGATTATTATTATATCTTAATCTAAGAAATGTCCAAGAGATCTGTCACTATGCAAGAAAAACTAGGCAGTGGGTACGGTATCAACAGGACAAAAATTTTTTTGCCATTTCATAGACAAAAAGGACTTGTCCCTCTCAGATGGCACACTAGTCTGGCAAGAAGGGCTGAGAGAATCAGGCCTTGGGGCTCAAAAGTCAGTACAGTTGTGTACACTTACCATAAATGTAGATGTCAGAGTGTGTTCACTGTTGCAGTCATCACATTTGGGTTATCCCTGCCAGGGTAGCCCTCGGCTGGCTCAAATACCAGAGGCTTAGTATTTCTGTGTCGGTTACTGTCGCTTCAGGACTGACGTCAGGTCATCAGTAGTATAAAGTAAGGCAACTGACACCATTACATCAGATTTTCTTGCTCTAACCTGTCAGGAGCCCCCAAGTGGGAGCCAGTTTCTGGTGGAAGAACCCCACCAGTAGAAAGTAAATATCAATATGTCCCTTGTAAGGAATGAGAAGAAAGAAGAGGGGGAAGAAGGGAGGGAAACGAGGACTGCAACAGTGAATACACTCATACATCTATATTTAAGGTAAGTGTACACAATTGTATGTTCTTCATGTGTCACTGTTGCAGTCATCACATTTGGGTTGATTCCCAAAGCTGAGGAAATGGGTGGAGGCAGTCAAGGAAACTAGGGGCTGGCTAAGATGCCCTGCAAGACTGCAGAGGCAAACCCTGCCCTGGATTTGGAAAAGAGAGGCAGGTGGTAATGTTTGATAAAAGTGTGAACAGATGTCCAGGTGGCAGCCTCCAGGATGTCCCTGGTGGGGACTCCTCGGAGGAAAGCTGCAGAGGTGGAGGCTGCTCTGGTTGAGCAAGTCCTGACCCCCTTAGGTGGAAGCTTTCCATGTTTGTAGCAGAAATGGATGCGGTGTGCTATCCATTTGGAAATGGCTTTGCCTTCTGCCCCTGTAGCAAAGCTAACCAGCAATTGATCAGACTTTCTGAAGGATTTAGTCCTGTCTAGATAGCATTTGAGCTGTCTGTGCACATCTAGAGAGTGCAGGATCCTTTCCCCCTTGTTCTAGGGATTAGGAAAAAAGGTGGGCAAATGAATGGATTGGTTGAGAGCCACACTGGACACCACCTAGGGCATGAAGAAGGGGTTAGTAGTGAGGGTTACACAGTCATGAGCACTTGCAGCTCAGAGACTCTTCTGGCTGAAGTGATAGCCAGAAGGAAAGCCGTCTTCCAGGAGACAAATTTTAGCTCTTCAGAAGAAGCTGGTTCGAAGGGAGCAGAGTGAGCTTTTCAAACACAAAGCTAAGATCCCAAGCTAGGGTTGGTGCTCTTCTGGGTGGCCTCAAGTTGCTAGCTCCTCTTATTAACGGTTTGATCAAAGGGTGTGAGGAAAAGGGGCTGCTCAGTGGGGAAATGAGCAGAGATAGCAGAGGTATGAATTTTATAGAGGAAAAAAGAGAGGCCACTGTGTAGCAGGTCAGCTAAGTAATCCAGGATAAGATGGAGGGAGGGCTTAGCCATATTGGGCTCCCTTAACCTGAATCCAGGTGCAGAACCTTTTCCATTTGTCAGCATAAGACTTTCTAGTGCTAGGGAGTCTGGCCTCATGTGTAACACCTAGAACCTGTTTACTGAGGTTGACAGATTGATTGGGGGTTAGGGAATAAGCTAAGCTGCCAAAATGATTGTCTGCAACTGGGGATGCATGAATTCCCCTTCCCTCTGGGTCAGGAAGTTTGGAATCTTAGGAAGATGTCATAGTGGCAGTGGGGACAGGCTGGGCAGCAAGGAGTAACAGTGCTGGCGAGGCCAGTCTGGAGCTATAAGAATTGTCCTTAGTCTTTCCTCCTTTATTTTGAGCAGTACCCTGGGGACAAGAGGTAGTGGAGGAAAAGCATAGACAGATAGATTGACCCAGGGGAAGGACAGGACATCCACTTTCCAAGCCATGCAGTGATGATCCCTGGTGCAGAATTTGCTGAGCTGATGGTTGGTGTGGGAGGCAAAGAGGCTAACCTTTGGAGTGCCCCATTTCCGAGTTATTAGGGTGAAGGTTCTTCTACTGAGCTGCCACTTATGTGGGTCCAGAAGATTTCTGCTGAATTGGTCTGCCAGAGACTTGAGAACACCTGGTAGGAATTGTGCTAACAGGTGGAGTTGCATGGCAGTGGCTGTGTGCCAAAGGGTCATGGCCAGCCTGCATAGAGGGTAGTAGTGAGTCCCTCCCTGCTTCTTAATATACCACATCACAGTGGTGTTGTCTATTTTGATCAGAAGAGCCCCTGGAGACAGAAGGGGCTTGAAAGCTATCAAGGAATGCTGTATAGCCATCATCTTTCCGGCTGCTTTGCAGAGGGATTTGCTGTGGGCTTCATTGGCCCTATATGCACCTGCCGTCCAGGTGTGCACCCAGGCATTGGCAGATGAGTCTGTGGTGAGGGTCTGGGTGGTGGGGGTTGGTGAGAAAGGTAGTCCCTTGTTGTGGTAGCATGTTGCTGCCCACCAAAGAAAATCTTTTCTGAAACAAGGAATTATAGGTTTAAAAAAAGAGTCTCCAGGTCTTGAGAGTGTTGACACCAAAGCCCTTTTAGGTACCATTGAAGTTTCCTCATATGCAGTCTGGCATATGGAATGAGTAGTATTGCAAGATGCCATGAACCCCAAGTGCTTTCAGAATCTTCCTTGCAGATAACCTGGGTCTGGTGGCTAGTTGAGAAAAGTAAGCTGCCAGGAAATTCTGATTTTCTGGTGTAAGAAATGCCATCTGGGGTGCTGTGGTCCAGGCTTGCTCCCAGGAATATAATCCTTTGGGTGGGCACCTGTTTGGATTTCTTTTTGTTGATTGTGTACCCTAGGGAGGTTAGTAGTGTCTTTACAAAGGCCAGGTGCATGAACAGCTTTTCCTAGCTGTCTGCCTGAATTAGGCAGTCATCTAAGTACGGGTAATTCTGGATATTCCTTTGTCTGCAAAAGGCAATGGCCAGAGCCAGACATTTTGTGAAAACTCTGGGAGCAGTAGATAAGCCAAAGGGAAGCACAGAGAACTGAAAGTGCTGAGATCCTGCCCAGAAACAGAGATATTTACTGCATGATTCCCTGATAGGAATGTGGAGGTAGGCCTCTTTTAGATCTAGGGTGGCTAGCCAAGCATCCTTGGACAGCATGAGTAGCAGCTGCTGGAGGGTGAGCATTTTGAATTTTGGGATCGCCAGGAAGATGTTTAGAGTGGATGGATCGAGGATGGGGTACCAGGTACCCTCTTTTCTGGGTACCAGAAAGTCTGGAGTAGAAACCTTGGCCTATCTGTTCTGCAGGAACATGCTCTACTGCCCTCATAGAGCACATGGAAAGGACTTGCTTTTGAGCCTTTGCCCACTGGTTTGGAGGTAGATCTGGGAACCCTTTTGGGGTTGGAAGGGTGTGGAAAGAAAATTTGTATCCCTGGGACACTATGTTGAGAACCCAGTGGTAGTTGGTAATGGTGGCCCAAGTGCTTGCAAGGACAGCTTTCCTCCTAGGGGTAAGTGAAGGTGGGCAGAGGGAGGGGGAGGGGAGTCGTAGTGAGTTCTTACCATAAGGGGTGGCTTAGAACTCCCTGGTTTTGAAGTGGAGGTAGTCCACTGCTTAGATCTCTGCATTCCTTATGGCTGCTGTCTGGGGGGTCTGGTTCCCCTGGGTCTGGGCAGACTGGCTTAGTGGGAGCAGGAAAGGACCAGTGCTTGGTGGGACAATGCCTGCTGAACCTGGGTGGCTGGACCCATATGAAATCCTTAACTGTCTGCATAGATTTTGCTTTTTCTTCCATCTTTTTTAAGAACCTCTTCTGCCTTAGTGCCAAATAAGTTGTCTTTGTGCAAGGGGGCATCCAACAATTTAGATTTGACATGGTCTGGCAAGGACTGTTCTTTAAGCCATGCATGCCTTCTAATGACAGTTTCAGTGACTGCTGCCCTGCAAGAAGCTTCTAGGGCATCAAAACCACAGTGCAAGGTGTGTTTAGTTACTTGACTTGCACAATGCATTAACTCTTGTAACTCTTTCGATTCTGCACAAG
Organism: Protopterus annectens; assembly: GCF_019279795.1. Lineage (NCBI taxonomy): Eukaryota > Metazoa > Chordata > Ceratodontiformes > Protopteridae > Protopterus > Protopterus annectens. The sequence goes on along the minus strand of NC_056743.1, from coordinate 1,348,010,499 downwards.
CAGGAAAGGAAGACATTTTTGTTTGAGGAGTTCCAGGGTATGTTGCTGAAATTTTAGCATATGGAACTGACAATTTAGTGCCCTGATAGCAAGAGTAGCTGAGGTGTATACATCTGTCTAGTGCTCAGGAATCCCTATCTGAGGGGGTGGGATTCTTAGCAGAGGTTGCTTTAATCCCTTTAGGCCCTTGAGAAATTACCTCAGGGTCAACAGTTTTTTTAAAAAGAAATTTGCGAGAGTCAGAGACTCTATAGCACCTGTCTGGTTTTCTGGGTGCAGGAGGGAGGGTGTCTGGAGTCGAGCTGGATTCCAGGAAATCATCCTCAACATCCAGGACTGGGGGGGGCGGCCAAGAGTCTGTGCTGTGGAAGATCTAAGAATTCCCAGAGTCTCTTTTTAGACTGAGGGTGGTCCTGACTCTCCCATTGGAAATTCTCCCTTAAAGTATGAAGGGTTTCCCCAAAGGAAAAATCCTCAGGGGAGAGGCTGAAGGGATGGAATCCTCTGCATCAAAATCCTCATAAGTAGAGAGGGGTTGCATGTCTTCAGATGCATCAGAGTCATCTGACTCTTGTTCAGACAAAACTACAGGGGACAGATCTCTTTTCCTTTTGGAGGTGGTAGCTTGGTTTCCCCCGATCAGCTCGATAAGGTCTTCTGCCATTTTAAGCATTTGAGACTGAGGCAAGGAAGCAGGTGCCTGAGATTGGGTAGTCTGTTTCTTGGGTGTGGTTCGTACCCTGGGCCTAATAAACTGTAATTTTTGAAAGAATGGTAGTCGTGAAAGATGATGTCGGTTTGTGTCGAAAATCGGTAGTGCGAAGGACTTCCTCAGAAGCCAGTGCCTGCTCAGCGGCTCTAGACCCATCCAAGGTAGAGACGACCGCAGGATCCTTAGTCGAAGAAGAGTCTTGCGGCATACTGGACTCCGAAAGGGTCTCAGTAGTGGCCTGTGAATCCACAGAAGTGGGCATCAGGGGCTGCGAAAGCACTTCACTGAAGACCGGAGGACTGAAGACTTGCTTAACGGGAGGGTCATCGTTAGGTTTGGACTTGTGCAGTCTGTCTGTATCTTTGTTTTTTTTTTTCAGAAGATCTGCTGTCGGATGTCTTACTGAAGCCATATCGGAGTTCGAAGACTGTAAGCGAAAATATCTAGCTACAAAAAGGGCCCGACGATGGATAGTTCTGGTGTGGAACAAAGCACAGAAGCAACAACGGAGGACGTCATGGTCTGGGCCTAAACAAGTGATGCAGTAAGAATGAAAGTCTCTGTGTGGTATTTGCTTTCCACAGGCGAGACAACTGTTAACTTTTTCTGACATTGGTTAGTGCAAGAAAAAAGGATGCCCAACGGGGTACTTAGCTTTAGAAGAAGACTTCAGCTTCATTTCGGTAGACAAAACTCAGGTAGCGGCTGACTGGCACTCGTACAAATTTCTTCTGCTTTGGGCTTCATGGCAAGAAAGACTGATGTAATGGTGTCGGCTGCCTTACTTTATACTATTGATGACCTGATGTCAGTCCTGAAGAGACAGCAACTGACGCAGAAATATTAAGCCTCTGGTATTCAGGCTGGCCAAGGGCTACCCTGGCAGGGATAACCCTAATCTGATGACTGCAACAGTGAAACACGAAGAAGATCCTTAGAGTACAAGTTACAATCTGCAAGATGTTAGACCATCTCAAGAAAAGACTTGTTGTCTGGATCACCAAATGATTTTAAATTGTTACTGTGAGGACACTACAGTTAAATACAATCCTCACTAATTTAAGATGTTAAAACATCCGGTGAATTACTAAAATTGGCAATCAAGTACAATTCCAGTCTGAAAAATATCAGTTGCATTTTGCTGAAAAACAAAGTGTCTGAAAACATGCAGCTATTTCACTGGGTTGACAGTAAAACACGCATGATAAATGTCAGCATCTCCCAGAATGCATATGAATTATTGTGCAGAATTCAGCAGCTAAGCTGTGACAATAACGGCTCACTCGTGTTTCATATACTATGAAGCTCTACAGACTTATTCACTGATGTCCCACTTTATAAAAGTACGCATGTTTATTCCACTTTGTCTCTGTCGTCCTGTGATCTACAACAAAAACATCTGCTGCGTTTGGGCCCTGGGAGCAATAATTTACTCTGCAGTGTTTTAACCATCTCAATCCTGTGGCAGATGAAAGGTGCAGTGCTCCATTCTTCATCCTACATAATTTCCAAAGATGGGGCAAGATCTGTCTGTATGTCTGGAAGACAACTACATTCACTATAATTTTATTTATTTGACTTTGTTTACCAGGAAAGTCCACTGGGCCATGCTAGCCCATATTCAGTGGAAGCCCGGGGAGAAAAGCTCCACAGTAACAGGTAAAAATGACAACAAATTTCAGTATTGCTCACAGTAACAAGTATCAATGTCACAAAAAATGCAACCTGCCAACATACATATAAATGTATAAATTGCATAAAAATGCAGTACATAAAAGTTTCATAACCTTAGTATATACATAGAAAAAGTATTTGCATAGACTAAAATGACCATTGTCAAAACCATGTACACCTAGAATAAGGAGTACAAAGTTACTGAGGAGAATAGATGCGAATTTGGGTACAGACAGAGTTTTGCTATTTTAGTAGGTTAAAATTTAGGTAACTGCTGAAGGAATTGAGCAGCTACATATCCATATAGAGGAGAGGCGGCTGTGAAGGGCAGCTTTGAAGGCAACTGGTAATAGTTGTAATTGGATTGGAGCTGGAAGGTTGTTCCAGATTTTGGAGATGGTCCATGAATAAAGTCATTGGCCTGCAGTGAGTTTTGGCTTGTGTATTTGGAGCAAATATTGGTGCTCAGAGTGAAGAGGATGGGCTGGATTATATAGGGAGAATATGGAGCTTAGAGCTGGATAGTCATACAGTTTATAGATCCGTTTATGAGTGGTGGAAAGTTGTAGAAGAAGATAGTGGGAGAGTTCAAGCCATTTCAGTTGTTTTAAGGCAGTACAGTGGTGAGTAGAGTGGCGACTATTTGTGGCGAATTTACCAATTCTGTTATAGCAAGTGTCTAATTTGGCCCTTGGGGAACACTGCATATTAGTTAATAAGGGGGCCCCATAAGTTAGTGAAGGTAGAAGGTAAGAGTGCTAGTTTGGAGGGGACGGAGAGAAATGTGTCATGTCTATATAGCAGCCCTAGTTTTTTGTGGGTCTTACCAATATTGTTTTGGATGTGGTGATTGAATTTAAGATTTTCAACAATTATTCCTAGCAGTTTAGTGTGGGTAACTAGTTCAAGTTGGGTGGAGTTATGACAGAAAATTTTGAGGTCAGCTTTATTAATGGATGAGTTTCTTTTGGGAGTGAAGATAAGTTAGTTTTTTCTGGGATTTGGGCAGAGGTGATTTTTGTGTAGCCAGGATTCTACTGAGGAAAAAGTAGCTTAGGTAATTTGTTTTAGAGTGTTAACATTGTTAGCTGAGCAGCCTATAGTGGAGCCATGTGCATACTGAATAAGGGAGCCCTGTAATATAGCTTGGTGGAGATTGTTGATAAATATGTTAAAAGAGAAGAGGACTAAGAATAGAACCTTGAGGCACCCCTGTAGGGTTGTGAATGAAACGGGAAATGGAGTTTTGCCATTTAATAGCATGTTCTCTGTTAGACAGGTAGCTACTGTACCAGTTAAGGGAGTGGGAGATAGGCCTATACTAGAGAGCTGAGAGAGGAGGATGGAGTGGGAGATCATGTCAAATGCTTTTGATAGGTCTAAGAAAAGTGCTGATACAATATTTCCTCTGTCTTGGGCTTTAACTGTATCTAAGAAGGAAAGGAGAACAGTGGAGGTGCTGTGTCCTGGGCGGAACCCATGCTGTGTGGGGGAGAGAATGGTGTGTTGAAGAAGGAAGTCTAAAAGTTGTTTCTGAATGCATTTTTCTAGGATTTTGGAGAAAGGGGAAAGTATAGCAATAGGATGGAAGTTAGAGATGTCGGTTGAGGGGCCAGCTTTATAGAGAGGTAATATTATAGCTTTTTTCATAATAAAGAATGTGATGCACATCTGTGCCTCCATCAGAGAAATGAATAATAACTGTTGATGCTGGCTTGTGTTAAATGTGGACAGTCTTTTCCCATTGTCATGCCTCACATTTCCCTAAATGGCACATCAGCCCCATTTAGGAAATTATACCCCCCATCCCGCCTCATAATGCCTACCACTAAAGATAAACATATCAGTTACCACAATTAAAACCTTTCTGCAAATATGACACTAAGATCACATGAAGGGCACCCAGGCAGGAAAGAAAAAAAAATCATAGGCCTTAATTGCAGGATCCCCTTCAGGAACCATTTCATTGGCAAAAAGAATCAGGTTGAGGAATCTGAAGGTAGATGAGCTGAGATGACTGAAACATGTACCTTCACTAGGGAAGAAGAAACCCCTATTTTGGAAATCTTTGTTACATAATAGAGGATCAAAGACACATATGTAATTGGATCTTTACTGTTTCTCTTGCATCAAAGGAAGAATCCTTCCCATCTAGCTGGCTGGGATTGTCTTCCATTCGGTTTCCTCCTATCCTTCCTTCTGTACAGCATGCCCTCTGAAAACATGCCTAAAAAGGGGTGCTAGACTGCCCATACTACTGAGCCTTAGGCTTAAGTGTGTGTGTGTGGGGGGGGGGGTGTACAAGAGACCTACTTGTTTTGTCAATAGGTCCATTCACCAAGACAAAAATGACTGGCTCTGCCAAAAGGGAACTATGGTTAGCATTTTTGACTCCTCTCCTTCTCCTCCTCTATAGACCTTGGGAATAAGGGTAGTAGAGATAAAATATAATGAAATAGACCTATTCAACTTATGGAAAAAGTATCTGGCATCCAGGGACTTATAGCTGGTATTCCAGTACAGAATTATCTGAACTGGTTCTGGAGAAGAAAAAATAGCTTCCTCCAGCGAACTCCAAATGTGAACAGCCAGAAATACATGCCTGTTTAGTACGGACTCATGTGGGTGCATCACTTTACTTCTCAGGTGGTCTGTGAAGACGTTTTCCTGAGAAGGGAAACAAGAACCCCTGAGGGTCATTCCTTCCTGCTTGTTAATGTAACACATCACTGGGGTACTGTCTACAAGGATGTGCAATATCAAAGTGACTTGACTCATCTCTCGGATACCCACACTCTTCTTCACTCTCCCTATTTTGCACTCACCCTTAATCACAACAGCGTGCCTCACCCTGCCTCACATTGTGTGTAATAATTGTGTAAGTGCAGATCATTATCTGTCTGATCTACTGAATACCTGCCAAGCACCCGAGTCTTCCACAAAATGTTGCTATACATTGCCTATGTTACTGCGTCACTTCTGACTCCTATATTATTCTATTGCATATTGTTAAATGCTGTTCTTGCTCTGGTATATTGTTAAATGCTATTAACTCTCTAAACAAATTCTTTATTATGTATATTGTTTTTGGAGCTTTTCTCCCCGGGCCTCCACTGAAAATGGGCTCATACCAGCCCAGTGGACTTTCCTGGTTAACAAAAGCAAATAAATAAATAAAAAGTTCACCAAATGGGCTTGAATACCTGGATGGCTACAACCACCAGCATGTCTTTGATGTTGATATGTATCCTCTGGGTGTGGTCTCAGAGTTCCTGGATCCTCAGCTCTCAGGAGAGGGCTCCAGGGCTATGTCTGAGGACACTGTTGGGAGTAGCTAGGTATCTGGGCCTAGTTTGACAGGTGCCATGTGTTTGAAAAGCACTTGTTGGATTCACTATGAAAGTTTTTTTTATTTTATTTTGATCTATGGCAAGTGATATTGGGCACTGTAGGGACAGATTGTATTGGTACCATCTGTTCCTGTGGCACAACTGCACTTTCCTCAAGCATAGCCTTGCTAGGTAGTACAATCAAAACTAAAAGGCGTCATGTAGCCAAATATTCTCAGGAATTTCCTTGCAGTAATTGGCCTCTGCTATGTTACAGACTTGAAGTAGCAAGATAAGAAGAACCCTTTGTCTGCAGGGAGAAAGGCCCTATATGTTGCTATTCCCAGCAATGCACCTAAGAACAAGACTTAGACATTATATAGAGTTTTAAAAGATCTAGAGGAAGACCAAGGTTTAGAAAGCAAGTCAAATTAAATTGTAGAGTCTACAGAATCTCCTAGTGAGTTGATGCCTGAATGTGGCAGTTGTCACAGTTAATGTATATGCAAATGCCCTTGGTTCTGCAGTAGGCAATTTCTGCACCCAGGTACTATCTACTGAACTTCGGATCTTCATAAATCAAAAGTTAAGGATATGATCTGGCAATGACAACCCCCCCTGCTTTATATCTGAAAAAATTAATCTGTCATGGCATTCTTATCCATATCCTTAACCCAGAGCTTCCAGCTTCTCAAATTTTGTATCATGTTCTGTTTAGTCTGTTCCCACGTCCTTAGCTGCCATAACAGAATCATTTTTAATCCATACATCTAAATATTTCACCTTATGAAATAAGGCCAACTTTTCTTGATTATGTGTCAGTAATCCTTGTATTTTGTTATTAATTGGTTTAAATATAAAGCAAATAAAAAGAAAGATGAAACACATACCTGGTTCCTTTGTTTAAACATGGCTTCCCTGAGAGGAACTCTCATCTTAAAATTCTTGCCTCCAACCCTTCATATAGCTTTCTTATTAACCCTTTTATTCTATAGGAAAATGCAAATGTTACCATTGTTCCACATTCCTCTGCATTATACACATTTTATTAAAATTTTAGAAAGAAAAACTGTAATACCTCTATTCAATCTCTGGTCATTTTTCTTGTCATAGGCTCCTTAAGTTTTACAACAAACCCTTTCTAATTTCTGTTGCCCTAAGTCATTGTGCTAAATGTTTGTGTGGTCTGGAGTAATACTTGCTTAACAAGAACTTCCAAACTAACACATTATTCAGATGCTCCCTTTATTTTCCTGTCAGCACTGTGCAGTTTCTCCTTTTCTAGATCTGAAATATTCCCCTTCTTTACCAAGGCATAAACTGTTGTCAAACCCTCTTAATTTGAATTACTTCATTTCCATCTCTCTCTCTTACTTGTACTATGTTTTTAAACTCATTTTATTTTACTTTATCCCACTATCACAACATGCCTCCTGAAGAAATTTCTGTCTTCCCCTTTTGCCATCTCTCTGTATTCAATGCCACACTCCTGCCTTCTACGGCACTCATGCCGGACTGTTGCAGATATTCTCTCACAATCCATCCACCTCTTTGCTGAATGTCCTTGTTTCCTCTTTCCTTCTTCCTGTCTGTCCAAATCTTCACCAGAGTGTTTTCTGCTTTTTTGCACATGTGCCTGAACCACTGTAATCTGTTCTCTTTGATCTTTTCTGTAATTGGAGCTACTTTGGCTTCTGCTCTTATGTCCTCATTTCTTCTATCCCACAGTGTGCATCCTACCACCAATCTAAGGCACTTCATTTCCATCATCTCTAGCTTCCTCATCTGCTCTGCCTTTATTGCCCAGGTTTCTGTACCACACAGTAGTACTGGTCACACCACTGTTTTGTGCACCTTACTTTTCAGCTTCTTTAGCATTCTTCTATCATACACCACACCTGACAATCTGTGCCAGTTGGCTGCAGCCCCTCTGATCCTAGCAATGACCTCTTCATTCAGACTTCCCTTCTCCTCAACCACCCCTCCCAGATACTTAAAGTTATTAATGTGTTCCACTATCTTCCCTTTTATCTCAATCCTTAGCTTCTTCTGATTTCTCCAATTTGCTGCCATTACCACGGTCTTATATGTACTTAGTTTCATCCCATGTGCCTTCAGTTTTGCATTCCATTCCCCTATCCTTTGCTGAAGTTCTAGCTCAGAGTCTGCCTGTAATGCCACATCATCTGCATACAGCAGCTTTATTGATCCACCCCCTCTGACGTGTTTGCTAGTGTAGTCCATCACCATATGAACAGCAGTGGGCTCAGAGCTGAATCCTGAAGGACACCCACTCCCACTGGGAACCCCTCTGTGAGACCAAGCACTGTTCGTAATTTAATCATTGGGTCCTTGTACATAGCCTGCCCTAAATTTACCAGTGCTTCTGGGACTTTGAACCACTGCAGTACTGCCCAAACCAGCTTACTTGGTACCTTATCATATGCTTTCTCAAAGTCTAGAAATGCCCGGTTGGACTCCCTCCTCATCTCTAGGTTCTTTTCTACTACCTGTCTCACTGAAAACATCAGGTCAGTTGTGCTGCATCCTGATCTGAATCCAAACTGCTCATTTCCCATTTTACTTTCTACTACTCTGCATATTCATTTACCAATCACCCTCTCCAGAACTTTCATGCAATGTGGCTGGAGTTTGATGCCTCTGTACTGCCCACAGTTGGGGATGTCCCATTTATTCTTGTACAACAGCATGAGTGTGTTTATTCTCCAGTCACCTGGGATATGTCTGTCTCCACACTGCTACGGAGTACCCTCAGGAGCCATTTCTCCCCATCTCACCCAGCAGCTTTATCATATCCGTTGTGACCTCATCCGAGCCTGCTGCTTTCCCTGACTTCATTTTCCTTAGTGCTATTTTTACTTCTAGGGTGGGCTCCTCTTCTCCCATTGTAGGTTGTATCTTGGACAGTGAAGCTTCTGTTGGTGTTTTCTTCATTTAGAAGCTGCTGAAAGTACTCCTTTCATCTGTCTTTGTTGTTTTGTGGACTTGTAACGTGTTGCTGGCATCCTTTATGCAGGGTGTCTGACTATCTTCTTCATCTTTGTCTTGCAACCTGATGCAGTTTCTTTGTGCCACTACTATGGAGTCATTTTCCAGAAACTTGTAGAGTGCTTCTGATGTCCTATTCATTGCTATTGCAACTCTTTTCTTAGCTCCCATGTTAAGGAAACAGTTTTCCTTCCTAGTCTAGTCTGCCTTTTCTATCTCCCCATTTTTCCTGCACTCCTTTCTTCTGATGACTTCCTGGACTTCTGCATTCCACCACCAGCTTTCCTTATGTACCTTATTTCCATATCTGGCTCAGCCACATACCTGTTCTGCAATAGTTACATATGCTGTTTTGAGCTGCTGTCATTCAACTCCACCCATTTCCTCATTTTCTTTGGGTGCTAGAGCCCTGAGTAAATCCTTCAACTGTTGTGCTTTCTCTCCAGTCAACTTCCTGGTCTTCATCCTGGTCTCTGTTGACCTTAAAGCCTTCTACGACCACTGCTTGCAGCTTACTGAGGCAACCAATGGTTTATGCTGACGGATGACACTTTGCAACCACTGGTTCTACCCCAGTGCCCTTTCCTTACTAGGAAGTCTGTGCGAGTTGCATATTGGCCACTCTTGTATGTGATCTTGTGACTGTCTCTTTTTCTGAACCATGTGTTGGCTACTATCAAGCCATTTGCCAGACAGAAAATGGCCTCTCCTTTATTCCTGTTGCCCCACCCATGTGGACCCAGACAGTCCTCATATCCTGTTCTGTCTGTCCAGATATGTACATTCAGGTCACCCACTAATCAACACCAGTTCATGTTGCCCTGCTTTATCTAGTAGGTCCTGCAACTGCTGTCTGAATGCACTCTTTTCCTCACTACTACAACCCTGCTGTGGGGCACAGGCAGAGATTAGGAATACTGCCCTGTCACACAATTCTGACACTATTTATAGCCTATCCTTCTCTCAAGTAGTAGACTCTGAATCCTAAGCCAAGTGGCTTTGCTGCACTGCCCTTCCATCTTGTCTCTTGGATACATAGGATATCCAGCCTCCTCTGCACCATCATGTCATTCACTTTCAAGCTGCATCCTAAATGGCGTGTAGCAATTCTTAGTTCATGTTAGGCAGGTTGATTGGTTTAACATCCAGTTTTCACTCAACAGAGCTATCCTGGGTAATCCAAGCTGGGCAACCGGACACCAGTCAGCAGCTTATTGACAAAGGACTGCTGGGCATTATGGTGGGCACACATTGTGGCACATACACCCATCCCACCATCAGTATGGGTACCTGGCATAGGTCAGAGTAGGCCAGGTCCTTAAACCCACTTATCACCGGTAACTACCCATGCCCATTTGGCGGGCTTAGTCAACATGACCAAATCACCTACAGCTATATTTCACACTATCAGGTGGCTAGTCTTGCCCTGGAGTGCAGTCTGTGATCTCCTATCTTGAGGATACTGTGCACCACAATAGATGCCCAAAATGGATGGTCTACGCAACTCCTCCCCCTACAGGGCACCATGTAAAATCTGTGCTGCTGCTACCCACAGCTCCATTCATTGGTGGGTATGAGATGGAAATACTCAGCATGTTTTGAGTAATCCACAGAGACACAGGGAGAACATGCAAACTATAAACGGGCATTGGCCAGAGGTCAGGATCAATCTTGCACCTTGTGCATGGAAGGCGAAGAACTTATACCATTATGCCAAGTGGTCTTCTGGTTTACACTACCCATTCCTTAATCTGTTTTTAACAGATAAGTAGTAAAGCACCAGTCGCCCTGCATCATTATCTTGATTTTATTAGTGCATGTTCTGAAAGTTATTGGATGGGTCTCAAAACGTATGCATAAACATGTTCCTGTGAAATATCTATCCAGTCTGCCACAGTCAATTTACATATTATTCCTCAAGGTACAATATGTTCAATTTCCTGCAACTGTATTTTATATCTTGCATACCAAGTTACCTCAGATTTCTTCAGAAAATCTACCCTACATTATATTTTCCCTTCTAGGTCTCCCTGATAACATCCTCACTATTGAGAATCAGGTTCCAGTCCCCACCAATTCATTCCCTGTCAAAAGCTTATTTCTCCGCAAATTCTCTTAAGCTCCATAATATCAACTTTTGGTGGAATATAAATACATGCCAGTGTAATCCTCCTCTCCTGCTAACAATGCCCAACTACCAAAAATATACCATTGTCTTTTTTCCTTTTCTATAATTATTCAACCACACCTAGCAATCAATATAATTACTACTGCTTTTTTCTTTGTCCCTGATATTCTGACAGATGCCCACAATTAAATCCTTCTTTTTTTCAAATTCACATGCTTATTTCTATCAAATGTGTCCCCAGTAACATTATCCACACACTACATATTTCAATATAATTTAATTCCCTTTGCTTTTTGTCCATACATTCATCAGTATTGAGAGTAGCCATTATAATAAAAAGCTATTACTCCCACCTATCATACAGGACAGTGCTTCTGAATGTATATTTCAACTTTTGCCTTACATACACAAATGGTTTGTCATTCTGATCTTTAGTAGGCAACTCATACCTCCATTTGGATCCATGTCGCATACATTTGAACCCATATCACATATTAAGACTTTTTACTTCAATAAAAATCATTAAGAAACAGATTTGTGAACCCCTATCCCATTTTACCTTGCAACACACAAAATTATGTACATTTTCCAAAAATGAAGTTTACCCCCTTCATATAGGAGCAGTTGCCCCAAACTAATGGCTGTAATCCCAGGCATTACCTACTCTAAAATTAAAGGTCATTTAAGCGGTTTCTTCCCAAATTTGAAGTTCACTCTCCCTATGAATGAAACTGCATTCTTAGTTGGAATACTAGCTGTTCCCTTGGTGCAATCCAGACGCCACATCTGGATCCACAGTACAGTTTTTATAAAGGTATCTGAAGAAATCATTAACCCTAAAAAGTGGTTTGGTTGGGAATCTGTATCCAACAATGCATTTGGAAAGGAATCTTCCAAAGCTTCAGTGACTGCTGAGCCACCCTCTGGCACAGAAGCAGAGAACAGGATATTTTCAGTGTCAGACTGATAGATTGAAGAAGACAACAGTTAACATATTCCAGCTCGGTTACCTATAGGTTAGAGGGGACAAGAGCTCTAAGAAGGAATTTTTTGTTTCCTCTTTAGGAAAGGGAATTCCAACATTGATGGTTGTTCAGAGGAAGAATACTTGTGATGGGGGATGACATGTGGGCCCATCCATAACATACAGTGGCAAACTGGAGGATGTCCATTTTTGGATGGTCTGTCCTGGACTGTTGGGGTACGAACCATCTTACAGACCTCTGTATGTGGACAGGCATCCAAGACACTAATCCTATAACTGCTGCGAACCTTTCAGGCTAAGCCCTAGGAAATACTATCCTCATTCTCAGATAAAATACTGGTGTCAGAACCACAGACTCTGAAAGAGGCCTCTGGAATTACTGACTAATGCAGATATTTGGTGCAGGAGGATGCGATGTAGCAACCTCCATAAATCCCAAGAGTTATTACCGCAACAGTGAACTACATGATGAACATAATATCTCTGAAATCCACTACATCATTTTCAAAGAGAATACTTTGCACATCCAAAGCATAAATTAATCACACAATTTTAATACCAGATCATGCCTGAAAAGCCATAAGAAATGTAATCTTGAAGAGGCTGATTGTTTTTCTCTCAGGGTAATGTCCTAATGATTTGTGACTAGTCTGCTCTGTTCAGACTCCTGGGAGTCTAATCACTTGTGTCTAAACCTATCCAGGAGTGGTGCTTTTCTGGTACCTTGACATTCCCAAGGAAGCTCACAGACCATAGCTGGCTATACTTAAAAGAGCCTTAGCATTTTTTTTTATTACCTTCAGTCAAAAGGCATCTATACTTCTACTACCATTTGGTATGTCCCCATATCACATGCCACCCACAATACACTTCTGTACTGGATACATGTAAAGTTATTAACCAGATAAGCTATCTTTTTTGATCTGACATTTAGAAAGTCTGGGAGAACTCTGGAAATGCACTAACAAAAATCCCTCGCTGTTCATTGTTTAAAGGCCGCCATATTTTCCTTCTAAGCCAGTGCTACTGCTTTCAGTCCATCTCGAGAGTCCTTTAACCATCCTTTAACCCTTCACCCTGTCTTCTCCATACTGGAAACAAGTTACTATATCCTGGCTGTGAGGTGGGATTTTTGTAATACTTCTGCCCCCCCCCCCCCCCCACACACACACACACAACTATAGCATGCTCCAGCTGCAAATAAACTAGTTCTGTAGGCACTGCAACAGTTCATCTGCAAAGAGAACCATGCATGCACTACAGTAGGGAGGACACAGGACAGAAAAAGATGCTTGACCAGGGAAAATTCTGAAGATGAAAACAAGATGATTTGGCACTACAGGAAACTTTTATTGGAATAAGACTGAGAAAGCAGAGTCCTAAAGGGCAACAGGAACCACCACTGCCATCATTTTAATTGTGATAAGTTTAAGCTAACTGCTGGCAATTTTGCCGTGGATGCATTCCAAGCCACTTGTAAGGTGAAGAAGACTGGCCACAGATTCCTGAAGGAATCCTAAGTATAAATGGGTGTTTGCCAGCATGACAATGATATTGTAATCCTCTCAGGTAAATAACGTCTCCCAGAGGCAAGACATATACAGTAGAAAAGAAGAGGGCTTGAAATGGAGCCTTGTGGTATTCTGCAATCCAGAGGGTAGGAGAAAGAGGACTTCCTTACTGATCAATCTCGGTAGGTGGGTCCTCAGAGCTAGGAAGTAAAGTCTATTGCAACACTGGAAATATCACAATAATTCTCTGATCAGTCAAGTAGAAAAGAATGATCCACCGACTCCAATACCAGTAAGAGATCAAGACCACCCATGTTAGAATAACACTGACCCCTTGCATCAAATACAATTCTTATTACTGTGTCCAACTCAAACTAGACTGTAAAGGGTCACTGATGTAATGATGTCTCAGAGAAAATTCCAGCTGAATGTATACTACTTTGATAAAAAAACTAGCCATCAGGAGGGAAAGATGATATGATGACAATTATCCAGAGTGCCTGAACCTTTCTGAGGACAGGAATGAACAAAATTGACGAGTCATAGCTTCGAGTCAGCCTTTGAATGGAGTTTCACTGGCAAATCACAACACATAAATGGTTTTCTTGATGGCAAATGCATGTTGCCCGATACCCTGCAGGAAATGGAAACAGCAGAGGTGTTAAAATGCACATCAACCTCCTTATAAATCTAATAAAGGATGGCAGTTTTGTCATTGTTTAGTGACTTACTACTGAATATAAAAGAACAAGGCTTCAAGTTAAAATCAAACTTTTGTTGAAGAATTTAGTGACTATTCCTTTCTAACTGCTAGCATTGTTGGTTTTATTTTAAAGGAAAATCCTATATTACTTTAAACAACTGCATTTGTGTGTGTTATTCACATTAAAAATGGGAAACTTTTTTGACATGTTGGTGCACAGTTATTTTTAAAGGCAGAAATATGTCTGTTACATGCAACTTTATCATAGGGTACTTTATCCCATGATCATTTAAAAATTAGCTGATTATTTGCAAATTTGATAGCAGCAATGGAAAACTGTTTGCAATGGCAAACATTTTTGTAATACTGCAACAGTAATTTATGTGCAACATGTTTGTGTAAACTAAACTATCCAGAAAATGTTTGTCTTTTCAGCTTTTCCCGGTTTGGGGTCGCCACAGCGGAACTCCGATCCACTAATGATTGACAGTAGATTTTTATGGTGCCGAGTTGCCAGCCCGACGCCCAACTTCAGCAAAGGCATGCCCATTTACGCATGTCTTTTGGTGGCCACTCGACCGCACGGAAGACATGAAGACTCTGCACAGAAGGCACTCCAGCTGAGAATCGAACAGGAGAACCTCTTGCTGAGAGGCAACAACGCTACTGCTGTACCACCGTAGTTTAAACTATACAGAAAATAAAACCCTAAAAGAATATGTAACTAAAACTGCAAGTGGGCTAGCTGCCTTGCTGCACATGTGCATTCTTGTCACGAATGTAATTTTAATAAAGTTAAGTTTACAGTTCTGGAACGTCTAATGCAGAAGCAGACGTGCTATATTTGTAAATTCCAAACATCAGGTCCACAAGGATTTAATAATGAATTGAAGACAGAGCATCATTATCAACCTCTTTTTTCCAGTTTTTATACGAGGCCAGGGTGTCACGTCAACTGTCACCACATTTCTCTATCAGAATGGCCTGAACTTGACGCATCTTGGCTTACTGCACAATAATTCATAACTGTTCTAATTTAGGACTTAGACTTAATACTTTGGTTAATGTTTTTTGAACTTTGTAGTCCTATGAAGGCTTTTAACAGGGAACTTGATGCTCAAATAAAAAGTGGAGTCAGTTGGGTTTCTTTTTTTTTTTATTCTTTTATTTATTTCTGTGATACAATGGTTTCCTCCAAATGTCAAGCACCAGAATCTTCTGCACGATGACGAATTTATTCTCACAGAATGTATTTTAAAACAAAAAGTGTTTAAAGTATAATGAAAATGTGGCCAGGTCTTGGCCACGCAAAAGCAATACAGCTGAGAACTAAAAAAAAAAAAAAATTAGCATATTGAGGACCAAAGGACCACCTGCATTAAATAAAAAGTGGTGTGCTAAATTTTAAACTAAACATAACCAGTGGAAAAAAAATCTCAGTTCTATATTACAGGTCATAAATCAAGTTTTGTAAAGGACACCAATGGGGAGCAAAGGCGCCAGCCACCATTTTTGATACCCATAATTCAAATGGTACTCTTTCTCCCTTGAGATCTTGCTACTAAAAGGCACAAACTTTGTAGACAGAAATATGTTCGGATATACAACATCTTTAGGATATGAATGCATTTCCTGGCATGGCCTGCAAATTCCAACTTTCTTAGCAATTTGTTTCTTCCTTCCATGATGCGTTTATACACATTACTATAAAAAGTTTCCTGTTGATATATTTTTCTTTCAATTTCTTGTCATAACACACATCTCATGTTACTGTAATAGCGCACATTCAATGGTTTGCCAACTGTTCTTTCTCTAGGTACTCAAACTGTCATTTGTTTCCAGACAATGTATTCAAATATTGCATTCAGCATCACTTCTTAATGCTATTTAATTATATTGTTCTGCTTTAAATAAATTACGGTACAAAAATTATGTTTCTAGACAATTTAAAGTCATTTGCTATTTTTTTCCAACTATATAAACCTAAGTATTTGATCTTACCTGCCAGCAAAATATGCCAATGCACTACCACTACAAGTCCACTATTTGCCATAATTACAAAAAATGTACAAAATACATTGGAAAATATAAAACTTCAACTGAAGGTCTACAGGATGTATGATAGAATAATCTGGAAGACAATACTAGAGTCTGGAGCATAAAAAAAAAACAGACTGCACAAAATAAAATGCCAGTGTTTTTGCAATTACAAGACAAAAAAAAAAAAAAAATCATATCTTTCTTTGGCCAGACACCTGAACATGTTTAACCAGGCTGACAGTAACAAAATGGTGACCTCTTGCTTATTCACACTTCCTTTTAACACTCGGCTCTTTTGATGTCATTGTTGTTTTGAAGTTGGATTCCTTAACTAAATGACTTATCAATTAATAACAGGAAGCTTAAGAAGGGGCAAGGAAACAATTTATAATAAAAAGTGGTAATTGAGGATTTACTATAGTGGATATATTAACCACGGATTCTCACTTGCCATTCATGCATTCATAACTGAATAAGCTACATAACACTGAGAGTACACAGATGAAATGTCATGGTGGGAGACCAGAAAACTACCCAGATACTATCAACATATAATGCACTATACAGATGTCACTAGTAATGAAGGCATGTAGTATTTCCATATGTACATTAATATTTCCAAAGCTGAGATCTGAATTGTATATTATAGCAGAGATCTGAATCGTATATTATAGCATCCCACATGAAATCTTACATGATGTTACAAAACATTCTCCCTGATACTTGTAATACAAGTTGTTCAAATAGAGAGTTTCTTTTACTTTTAAATGTACAAACAGGGATTCACTTTTCATATTTCTCTAAATATTTCAATAACCAAGCACTCAAAAAGGAAATGCCTAAAGCAGTACCATACTTATTTTAAATCAGTTATTTCCATTATTTTATTCCCCGGCAGAAAAATAAATCTATACATGAGATACTAATCATAAGCTTAGCTAATAAGGAAAGCAGATTACCTATTTTATTATTTATAAAATGCAAACTGGTTTCAATAACCAAATAAATCAAATTTAATTATTTTGTTTTGACAAGTGAAGTAAAACACTGACTGGTTCTGTTAGAATGCATTCTACAAGAACGAAAGAAACTTCTGGTGTACTTCAAATTAATACAATAAAGACAGAACATCTATAAAGTTAAAGAAAAATAAAAGCAAAACAAGCAAAACCAAGAAGAGTAGTTCCAGGACCGCAAAATGAAGACAATGATTCGTAACAAAGGCAGATCCTTTATTCCGTTGCCAAATGATAAAAGTTCATCTATAAAGTTGTCAGAAATTTTATCATTAAGTTATAAGCAAGGGTGCCCACAGGCAAGTGCAAGGGGGTGCACTTGCACCCCCCTGGAATCGGCTGACTAAATAATTTCCAAAAAAGTTTTTTTTTTTTTTTTTTTTTTTTACGTGCGTTCTTCTTTAAGAAGATAGTGCGTTCTTCTTTAAGAAGAAATAAGTCCGTGCTAACAGTCCAGTCGTGGGCGTGCTGACATCATCGCTCTCACTCATATTTAGAAGTTTGTGAGCGGGAACTCACATGGACGGTTTTGCAAGCGGGATGATTCGAGCGGGAACTGAAACGAACGGAAGATGGCACCTGAAATGGAATAGCAAGCGGGAGTAGACGGACAGAAGATGGGACACTTTCAGGTAGAGGTGTGTGTGTAACATGCCCCAGGTGTACATGGTGGTGGGTAGAGAATACATTTTGGCTTTTTCCAGATTTCTTGTGCTGCAAAGTTCAGAGATACAGCTGAGTGTCGAGTAGATTTTACAAGGAGCTGAGAGCTGCAGGGGAGCAAAAGTTTAGTGCTGCTTATGTTTAGTCTGCTTGCATTGTTAATAGCACAACAGATAGTGTACTTGCTTTAGATGCTGAAGGCTGTGGGTTCTACTCCCACAGTAAGTAAATGCATTGCTGATGCTGTATTGTGTTGTAAAGGGGGTGGATGCTGCAGTCCTTTTGGCAAAGATACCTAGTAACTATGAACCTGTTAACAGTTTGCTATCCATTCACTATTGCGGTATTACTAGCTTTTCATTTTTTTATTGCATGCAACAAAGTCAATTTATTCTTCAAGGGTAACAGGCACTTTATTTGTAGATTAAACAATGACATATAAAGTGTTTGCTAGCAGCAACCTCTTTATTAGTTACAAATTTCTTCAATGTGGATTTTACTACTTCAGAGATTGTGTATATTTTTTACTGATACTGGTGGACCTGAGTAGACTTTTTATTATGGAAATGTTCTGAATTGGGCAGTTTTGTCATTGGTGGATGCTTTTTGTTTCATTGTTTACTGGAAAAATGTTCAAAACAATAAATTAAAAATGCCCTCTAACAACTGTACTGTATTGTACAAGGAATATAATGTAATACAGTCAGGAAGGTGTATCAAAGAGCATGTGTATGTTATGTTCGAGGGGCCTATGATTTTGAAGACAGCCTGGAGTTAATATTTGCCATTGGCAAAATGTATTTTCTCTGAAAGTGGGTTTCAGTGCTGTTTCAATGCATGTGAGTTTCAAGGGCAGAGAAGTTTTAATGTTAGTCTATTTTCATTGTGAGACTGCATTGCTTTAACACATATGTATTAGGGTTTGTGCTGTAAAATGCAAAATAAAACTTTCAAATAAAATCCTAAATCATTGCAGAAGTAAAGCAGTATGCACATTAGTGTTTATGGTAAATGGGGCAAAATAACCAAGGAATGGGACATTGGAATGGCTGCAGGGGGGAGCCTCCATTTGACCATGATTTTATGAGGGGGGGTAGCAAACAGCCCCGGTTGAACTATACCTCTCAGTTGTCCATATCTTTGCAGAATGAATAGACATTTGCTGCTTATTTTTGGATTGTTCCTCATAAAATTTGTGGTTTTCTAGCAAATCATTTAGGAATGAAGCCATTAAATGATGGACATTGAGTTTCAGATGTCATAACCTTCAGAAAAATGCATGCTAATGCAAGACTGTCTAAGTTTATACAAGAGCAATTTTTAGTAGTGTTTGTATGTTCCCCAATATATTTGGCCTTGTTCAGATTTCCTGCATTAAGAGGTACGTGCAAATCACTTTGTAGATTAGGAATATCCAAACATCTCAATTGTCCCCAATTCTGGCTCAAAATGTTGCTCTCCCCTAATAATCCCTCCTCCAAAATGGCAATTTTGGAAAATGTGGAGGGTTTACAATTATATACAACTGTAATGATCAGTTATAGATTACCTTTATTTCAGAAATGCATGTGGATGCTCTTATTTTGTTAGCTGCTTCAAGTTAACTGTTAATATTAAAAAGGTGTCCCTTTTTGACAGGTATTTTTGCATCACATTTTGGTCCGTTTTTCATAAAATTGTGGTTTTCTGGCAAATTAGTGGCAAGTCATTAAAGATTGAAGTTAGAAAATAATGGCAGACATTTGAGTTTCAGATTTTATACCCTTCAGAAAATTTGTACTAATGCAAGATCTACCTGTTCTATTTAAGTTAATAAGAGCAATATTTAAAAATTGGCCTTATTTTTGGGCCTGTGTCCCACTTCTAGTTCTATGTGTGGCTTTGTCCAGACTTCTTGCTCTGACCCACCCCCCATTGTAGTGGCTCTGGATGTGTCCAAGGAAGGCAAGGAGCAGTTATACAGTGTAAGTGTGCAGAGTATTCCCCCATCCAAGGTAGATCACAAATACGACCGTGGCTTTTCATCTGTCCTTGATTTTGCAAAATGTTCTGGTTTTCTATTAGATTTTTATACTGTTGATTTATGCTTCTTATTATTCAGGAACTGCATGCTGTCACAGTGCCCTGTTGCTCTGTTTAAGTAGCCATGGTTTAATGAACATCAGGTAAGCTTTTCAGAGATTGTAAGATGCAAGTAAGCTTTAGTAAGCTTGTCGGACATTGTAAGATGCAAGTAAGCTTTAGTAAGCATATTGTTAAAGAATTACCAGCATTGAAAGCCTTTTCGTTGTTGCCATGCAGAGAATATTTACATGATTAGATAATGTATAAGCCTTGGGTACTGAAATGCATATGACAGTATTTGTAATAAAAGGACAGGATTACAGTATTTTCAGAAGCTCATTACATTTATTGGAGACCAGTGTCTTCTAGCAGTGTCTGTGTGTTAGTACACTTGTAGTTGGGTGGCTTTAATGGTATATGGTAAATAAGCATTGCTACCTTACTTAAAAGCCAAGCCCTGCAACAACTAGCTCCACACTGAAGTCAAAACACAATAGCTCTGGTGGGTAAATGTACTCTGTAGTAATCAAAAAAGGCAAATGTTTGAAATAACTACAGCTTATGTGCAAACACAATAGGTAGTGATGAAACAATGCTCTGCTAAAAATGCTTTAATGCTCCACATTGCTGAGCTGCAGATCAGTTATTATCACTAGCTACCAGGATTTCACCCACTTCAGATCAAGCACGGTGCCGTTCAGTGCAACCTTCCCAGAACTAATTCAAGTCTGACCAGAATTATTTGGTGTGTGTATAAGAGGGAGGTAGCATACCCCTCAGCTTTCCAGATTTTTGCCCCATATTCCTCCTAAAAAGGATTGAAGTTGCTAAATAATGAGACATTTCAGTTTTAGATGTCATGTCATTTAGAAAAATGCATACTAACACAAATCCTGTTACTCTTGCAATTTTCTAAGTTTCTGAGAGCGATATTTATAATCTGTCCCTATTTATTTTAGGCTTTGTCAAGATTTCTTGCACGAAGGTTGAGGCCTTGAGGGGTGTGGTATGTTTGTGAGAGAGAGAAAGTGAAATGCCCAAGTTAGAGTTAGCAGGTGAAATTGTCAAGTGCATTTTCAAGGGACTGTGAGTTTTAAGGGAAGCTAAGTTCACTGCTGCTCATGCCAAGTCTATTTACAATGTGCAACTGTTTTGTTTATCAAATGGTATCTCTATTGTGGTATAAAGTTTTAAAGCTATGTTAGTAGCACCACAAGTAGAATACTTGCATCTTAATGTAAAGGCTTGAGGTTCTATTCCTACAGCATATACATTTGTATGCTGCAGTCCTCAGGATGTCCTCCTTTGGAAGAGATGCCTAATAACTATGAACCTGTTTTTCAGCTGGTCATCCATTTTCTATTGCAATATACCAGCTTACCATTTTTTTAATTTAACATAGGCAATTTATTCTTTGACGGCAGCAGGCACTGAATTCGTAGATGAAACACTGAAATATACAGTTTTCTAGCAACAACATCTTCATTAGTTTCAGATACCTTTAATGTGGAATTATTCAGATTACTTTTACTTCGGCAGAGACACTCAAACAAGTGTTGCTGTATAATACAAGGGATATAATTCAATTATATATTATAATTAATACAATCAGGTAAATCAAATAACTTTTGCATGGCCCTAACGTGTGCAAGGAGCCTATTGCTTGAAAACAGTTCAAAGGTAAATAACCTGCCACTGGCCAGATGCATTTTCTTTGAATGTGGGTTTCAATGCTGTTTCATTGAATGTGAGTTTCAAAAGTAGAGAAGCTTTAATGCCAAGTCTGTTTTCATTGTAAGACTATTGCTTTGTTTAGGTTTAGTAAATGTCTCAGTGTTTGGGCTATAATGTTTGAAATAAAAGTTGTAAATTAAATCCAACTGCCTGTAATCATTGTAGAACTAAAGCATAAAACAGTATGCACACAGATTTGAACAGTGTCTACACTAAATGGGGAGAAATAGCCAAGTAATGGGACACTGGAATGGCTGTGTGGGTGGGGCTTGGGGTGGGTGGACTTGGGCAGGGCTGTGTTGGCAGGGGGCGGTGTGAGCTATGTGGGTGGGGCTCTGGGTTTGCTCCCCCCTGCAAAAAATCCTGCGGGCTCCCTTGGTTATAAGATACTACAAATTGCACATAATCTTGAAAAACCAGGCAAACTTGGTTTTCAAGTCTTGATGGTATAGCCTTCAAGAAAGAAAGGAGGTGCTGGGGAAAATCAGAGAAAACTAAAATGTCATAAAGGAGGCCAAAGGAGTACAAGTCTTCAAAACTTATGAGAAGGCAAAACATTCAGAAAGTGTAAGGTGCTTCAAGGAGAGATTGGTGAATATCCAAATAGAAAAGCACACCTGTCCCTTGAGGTTGGTCTATCACAAACAACCAGCAGATATTAGAAACGAGAGTAGACCAAACACCACGAAAGTTGCAAAAGCTTTATTCTTAAAACCCAGGAAAAGTAAGCGCTTTCGCGTGCCACCAAAAAGCACGCTTCATCAGACAAGTATAAAACAGCACTAAAAACATTCCTTTTTATATCAAAGTTTTATCTCTCTTATTTATCTTAAATAATTAATTCATTAAGATATAACAGATGATTCATCAAATTGGTTCATTCGCTTCTTTTATACATCACTGTTTAAAGTTGTACATATCTTATTCTTGCCTAAGACAGCGGAATTACTTTTAAACAATAAAATATAACTTTGTCAGCCTATTTGAATAGATTTTTCAAACCATAGATTAAGAGGTATATGTTATAAGTAGAATACCATGTCATTTAAGACGCTCCATTATTTAAAGCGTATGAATAACCCGTTCTAGTCCCATACTAATATACCATACTCACTATTGTGCATGCTTAAGACCATAACATTCATTCTTATACGTGTTTCATTGATCGCCGTCATTCAACAAAGTTATATATGTGTTGGCGACTATCATAGTTTTACCAAAACAATTTCATGTGTCACAAACAGCTGAGCATAAAAGTGATGGTGATTAAACGTACAAAAACAAATTCATAGTACAAATGTCACGGGCTAGTCAAGACACTTAAAAATGTGTCTAAGTATCAAACTTTCTATAGTTAGTACCTTATACTAAAAACAATCTATTGCTTTATAAGCATTATAAAATCTAAATAGTTAAAATATTTTCTAAACTGTGTATATGAATAATATATTATTTAGATGTTAATTGATATAAAATATCATTCATATGGATACTACAACATAAATAATAGTTGTTATTCACTATCTATTCCATATATATATATCACAATAAAAATACCAATATAAAAAATATGTGAAAATGTACTTATGCATAAACAGAAGTATAACAATGAAAATAATGATAAATACGATGTTAGTATATAATAAATGTCTGTCAAAATAAAACATTTTATGACCAGTATAAAATTCAAAAATATAAATATATAATATATATATATATATGTATATCAAAAAGTGTCAAAGAATATTATAACTAGTCATGAATGAATAATTATATGTATTGTGAATTCTATGATTAATATAATTTTATATTTAATATTAACATGTATGTAAAACCAAATGAGGAAATTCTGTCATAGACCGTGTGTATAAAGAACAAATCCATAAAATATGGCATAAGACAGTATTGCTTCAATGACCTCTTATATCATAATAAACTTGAATAAATCAGACTGTGTATTAGTATAATAGAAAATACTTCATATTAACAACATAAATATTAGATAAGAAGATATTTCATAATGTGCAACTCTATGACATCTTGAATATATAAATTTCAAGACAAAAGACATAATGATATGAAAAACATGATGAGATAAAACTTTGCAAATAACTATACAATAGGAGAAGTCAAATCTAATTGAATGGAGAACAAACAAAGTGTTCATCCTTCACTATATGTATATCCTAAACTAATGATAATTATTCCAATGTGGCTGAAGGGACATGCAATTTATTCTTTGACGGCAGCAGGCACTGAATTCGTAGATGAAACACTGAAATATACAGTTTTCTAGCAACAACATCTTCATTAGTTTCAGATACCTTTAATGTGGAATTATTCAGATTACTTTTACTTCGGCAGAGACACTCAAACAAGTGTTGCTGTATAATACAAGGGATATAATTCAATTATATATTATAATTAATACAATCAGGTAAATCAAATAACTTTTGCATGGCCCTAACGGTGTGCAAGGAGCCTATTGCTTGAAAACAGTTCAAAGGTAAATAACCTGCCACTGGCCAGATGCATTTTCTTTGAATGTGGGTTTCAATGCTGTTTCATTGAATGTGAGTTTCAAAAGTAGAGAAGCTTTAATGCCAAGTCTGTTTTCATTGTAAGACTATTGCTTTGTTTAGGTTTAGTAAATGTCTCAGTGTTTGGGCTATAATGTTTGAAATAAAAGTTGTAAATTAAATCCAACTGCCTGTAATCATTGTAGAACTAAAGCATAAAACAGTATGCACACAGATTTGAACAGTGTCTACACTAAATGGGGAGAAATAGCCAAGTAATGGGACACTGGAATGGCTGTGTGGGTGGGGCTTGGGGTGGGTGGACTTGGGCAGGGCTGTGTTGGCAGGGGGCGGTGTGAGCTATGTGGGTGGGGCTCTGGGTTTGCTCCCCCCTGCAAAAAATCCTGCGGGCTCCCTTGGTTATAAGATACTACAAATTGCACATAATCTTGAAAAACCAGGCAAACTTGGTTTTCAAGTCTTGATGGTATAGCCTTCAAGAAAGAAAGGAGGTGCTGGGGAAAATCAGAGAAAACTAAAATGTCATAAAGGAGGCCAAAGGAGTACAAGTCTTCAAAACTTATGAGAAGGCAAAACATTCAGAAAGTGTAAGGTGCTTCAAGGAGAGATTGGTGAATGATGAGAAGTAATGCTAAAGGAGAACCGCATTCAGGGATGCATGCATCAAATATATTAATGTTCTTGCACAAGATGGACAAAAGCAATGTAGTTCATAGGTGTGTACTAGGCTAATGGCCCTGGAGCTTTTACAAGCCTAGCCCAAAAAAAAAAAATTTCCAGGCACCGTGCCACCCGATGTTGGTTCACACTGCCCATATCCAGTAGTGCAACTGGAATGATCCCTGGAGTGAACTTTTTCTGTTACCCATCCACTCATCAATATTTCTCATGAAGAGGGCCAGTGAGGTGCTCTTGCTTGACATAAATGGGAAGCTTATTCCAGAGTATAGGCGGTCTTTGGGAGATGAACCTGCCCCTCCAGCTTGTTCTGTTAATTGTAGTAATGAGGTTGTGATCTCTGGAGTGTGTGGCTGTGAGGGATTGGGATTTCTTTAAGTGTAGCATTTCAAGTAGGGCTAGGTCAGACATGGCTTTATGTCAAGCAGAGATCACTTCTAAGTAGATGATAAGAGACAGAGAACAGTTGAAGTTTCTTGAGTCTGTCCATGTAGAACGTGTGTTTAAGGCATAGGATTCTTTTTGCGAGGTACTTTTGTGGCCTCTCCAGCTGTTACAGATGTCTGGTCAGGTACATGCCAAATGGGGCATTATATCTGATGATTGATCTAATGAGGAATGAGCAGAGAGGGATGATGACCGCTTTCTTCCTGGATGCGAAACCTTTGGTTATAAGATGTGCCACACAGAAGGACTTACTGACCACAGTGGCAATGTGGTGGTCCAAAGTGAGGTGGCTGTCGACCCGTGTGCCCAGATCTCTTATGCCCCCTATCAACATGGTAATTCATTGGAACAGAGTTTTTTCCCAAAGGGGATAACGCATTTTTTGCCTTTAAGCTTCAGGCCATGGTTCCGACACCAGTCATTGGTCTCAGAGAGGCCCTTTTGTAGGATGTCTGCATTAGTTAGGGAGTTGATAATGACTCCTAGCTTGCAGTCATCAGCTAACTTGGTAAGCCAGAGTCCTTCTATGTTGACCTGTACTTCTGAGAAGTAGATGCCAAAAAGGAGAGGGCCCAGGACAAAGCCCTGTGGGACTCCACTCATGACTGATCGACAGTCTGACTTGGAATCCACAACTTTCACTCTGTGGGTCCTGTCTGTGAGCCAATTTGCAACCCACCTAGTGATGAAAGGATTGATGCCTAGTTTGGTGAGTTTATCAATGATACCCGAGAATGGTATCAAATGCCTTGGCTAGGTCAAGGTAGGCTGTATGCAATGCCTTACCCTCATCCACAGCCTTGGTGACTGCCTCGAAGAAGTTCAGCAGGCAGGATCTCCCCTTGACAAAGCCAAACTGTGTGGGGTCAAGAGTTTGTAGATTGCCTAAATCTTTGTTAAGCAGGTCCTTGATGAGGCGCTCCATAGCTTTGCATATCAGGCTTGTCAGGCTAACGGGATGATAGTTCCCAGGGTCTGTAGTTGCTCCCCTTTTATGGAGCAGGACGACTGTAGCAGTGCGCTATTGGTTAGGGACAGCCTGAGGTAAGGCTGTGATTGAATAGGGCACACAGATGTGGTGCAAGTTAGTTTTGTAGCTCATGTAGAACACAGCCAGGGGATATTATCAGATCCCATGGATACTGTATTCTTGGCTTTGGGCAATGCAGCTTTTACCTATGCCACAGAAATGATGGGCATCAGGCTTTCATCTGGTATTGTGATAGGGCCCTTGGGGGGGTAAAGTTGGCACTGAATCAGTTGGCCAGTGTCAAAGGAAAAATATACTTTAAAAATGATCAAAACACAGTAGGCTCAGGTTAAGGTACTTTAATCTTGCAGCAAGGAGACAAAAACATGCTAATACAGAGTTTGTCTAACCAGAAACAGGAAATACTTTTAATTTTATACATTTTCTAACTAGTCATGGCCTACCAAGCTGACATAACAGATTACCTCCTTTTTTATTATCTGTTGACCATTATTTTCATGAATTTTTGCTGATTTATTAATTTTTATGTGAAACTTTTTGAGGAAAATGACATGGCCTTGATTACTCCCAGTTAGATACATGTTATGTTACTATTTAAGGTACTGTGGCTAATTTAAGCACAATGCTAGCAGTTTATTTTTTTAATAATTTTTTGTCTACTTTATCTCTAAGTTACTGCAGCTGCACATGCTCTCATGCTTTGAACAGAGCTGATCGTCTAAAATTATTACATTTACAAAATATAGTATTGTTCATTTATTCATTTTTGACCTAGCAGATAAGCACCTGCTTTTTAAGTACATTTTTAAAAGGCATAAACATGAATATTGCTGTGCTAGCAGTTACTAGGTCAGAGGGCAACTTGCAAGTTTTAGAAAGCATACTGCAGTTTTCAAAAAGCATTTTTTTAGTCTCGTATGAAACTTATATATATATATATATATATATATATAAAACAGTGCATGAAAAATAGAATGAAAAGCGTATTAAATCATTTGATTATTAATTGGCATTAAGCATACACACATTAATACATATTTTTCTAACATTTCTCTTTTGTTAATACTTTTTAATTTTATTTTTAAAAAAGAATAAACAGCTTGCTTTTTTTTAACCTTTTTTATTTAGGATTTGCAGTTAAGAAAGTTATTTAGTTTAAACTTTTATGAAAGTGTTTTACATTTTAGCAGCTTTTTAAATTTAGTACTTTGATACATAGTCTTAGATACTGATATATTTATGAATTTTTTGATTACTTTTTTTATGCAGGGGATTTTACAAGAAACACAAACTTTTATTAGGAGTAATTTTACCCAGATGGCAATTAATATGTTTATTAGGATGGAACTTCACCTCCCAAATACATTTTGGAAAAAGTCTGTTAGAGGGTTTGGGCCTGGTTTGGTCATGGCTGACACTTGCTGAATCACCTTTAGATGATTGTTAATTTTATGCTGATGATTAGGAATAAACGCACAGCATTCTTTTTTGATTAAAGCGCACGTTTCACCCCTTGCCGCTAGGGTGAAGTGAACAGCCATTCGGTTTTGGAGTACTACAGTTTTTATGGCTTTTAGTTTATTAGTTATTAGTTTAAGAGCAGAAAAAGTCACATTACTCATTACTTTGAGAAGTTTTGACAGATTTTGCACCTTTCATATTGATTTAACTGCACCATATGCAGGCAATATACCTGCCCAGGATATGACAGCATTACTTAAGTCCATGTGCGCAAGTTTGGTTTTTACATTATGATGGGTTTTTTAGCCCGTTTTGATCTGTCCCACTGGATGTTTAGGTTTTTTAACAGTCTTTCTGGTCACATTTTTGGTATTTTTAATGTTTTTTTGAGGCAAAACTGCAGTGTGTCGGATGGCCGGGTCCAGGTACCCCAAAAAACAACTGCCAGACCAATTCTTAGGTAACCATTTATATGCTTTTTTACCACACATAAAATAACAGTCTTTTACTTTAGTTGTTTTGTTACGAAATGACTGCCCTGCATGAAACATTTTTTTATTTATTACAGATAAATGTTTAAAAAGTACAGGATTACGTTGTACCTGATTAAGAGTCTTATGCATAGATTTTAAAAATGAGTCATAATTTGTACTACAAGATTTACTTAAATCATTTGTTTTTTTATAATATTTATACTGTACTGTGACATTACACTTGCTCCATCCCATTTGGATGGTGCCATTTTTGTAAAAACATACAATTTTTTTTTGTGTTACAGGCAAATACAGTGCTAACTTATCATGTGCTTTAATAGCAACTGTGTCAAAAACTAGATTTGTTTCAGGTTTTATTGACCCCTAGGGGGATAGCAGTCATTAATAAACCCCCATATCCTGTTGGTATGGCCGTACAGACCCATCAGTTTGAAACATTAAAAGTCTTAGCATACACACGTGTAATTGCCTGATAAGTGTTAAAGTTTGGATGCCAGTCTATGTTTGGTTTATTACGTTTAATTAGTTTAACTTTTGTGGCAGAAAAAAAGGAGTGGCCACAACAAAAAGAACAGTGTGATTAGCATAGCTATTAAAATGATTATACAAGTTTTTTTGAGGTTGCTCAATGTCTTTATTTACTCTGTACCTGGCCATTATGTTTTCGTTGTACAACAGTAACAAAGTTTTTGTTCAATTCAAAGTTTGTAACTAGTTTACAGTGCATCAAATGAATTCAGGAAGCTCGCTCCGTGATCTTGACTGCAGTGGGTGTTGACAGTAGTACCTGGTATGTTTTTTTTTTTTTTACTTTGGAGAACTCCAATTCTTTCGCTTTACAATTTTCACCCGGACCCAGGTGCCTGGGGCTACTGGTGCTTTCGATTTTGGTTGTTCTTTATCTGAAACAGAATTTAACTGCAAAAGTTTGTTATTTAAAAATCGCCTTATATACCCTGCAAGTGAACTGTCAGCCTTTTGCTCTGCAGACATGAGAGGTTTCCACGGAGGTGTATAATATGCCCTTTTAAACAAAGTTTTAAAAGGAGTTAATCCCTTTGCATTTGGAACAGTTGTTATGCTCAACAGTGCTAAAGGCAAACAGTGCACCCAGTTCTTCTGTGTCTCGCTTATTAACTTTCTAAGCTTGTTTTTTTAACACCCCATATGCCTATACCCCATTGTATTTATTCAGTTTTATGAAATTTATACAAATAGTATATACATATTAATACATATTTTTCTAACACCGGTATGTTGGCTATATCTGTTGGCTCAGGAGGTGCCATTGTGCAATAACTGAGAGCAAATCTGGGTATTGCCTTTGAGGTTTTTGATATAGCTATAGAAGGCTTTGTGATCGTTTTGGTGTCAGGCACAATTCTGCCTTCATAGCTGGCTTTAGAGGATTTGAGAAGGGATCTCAGCTTTTTGTTGAGACTGATAAGGGAGGTTTTCCAGTCTTATGACTTCATTTTTTTCTGCAACAGTTTCTTCCTTCTGTTGAAAGTTTATTGATGGCTGGAGACCACCAGATTGGTTTCCTTTTTTTGGAGGAGAACGCCTTTGTTCTATTTGGTATGGCAAGGACCATGCATTTGTGTACATGCTCGTACAGTGCATTGGCATATGATTCAACAGTCATGCAACTATTTTCCATTGGCATGGGTGCCGGTAAATTAGCCACCTCTGCTTTTAGGAGCCCAAAATCAACTTTAGAGAAGTTTTTCAGGGTGGTCACCTTAGCAGGAGGTGTAGGTGAGATGCAGCATGTGGCATGGGGGATTGGGATTTCTTTAGGTGTAGCATTTTAAGTAGGGCTGGGTCATACCAATGGAAAATAGCTGCATGACTGCCGAATCATACACCATACTTGTAAAACGTGATCTGGGGCATAAGCAGAGACTACTGAAATGGGCAAAAATGTCCAAGTGTTCCTAGTCAACCAACACACTCTATAATAGCCTACTGTTTTTTTTCTTTTTCTCTAATACCATACATTCCTGATCAGCAAAATGGAAATTTACAAACATTCATTCATTTGTTAGTGTAATTATTGCATCTGAATGTCAGGACAGTCTAAACAAAAATATAGCCTCTTTAAAGCAAAGGCCTAAGGAGAAAATCTCCATCAACAAGCTTCCTAGAGGCTCCCTATCAGGGTTGCAAAACTTGATAAGAGCCCTGTCACTTTAAAACATTTTCTGTGATTCAAACAGAACAGCAAATTGCAAAACATGTAGTTGCACCTTTTTGCAGGGGCACATCCATATCCCTGCTATATATACATGCTCTATTAGTCCAAGATCACTGCATTTCAAAGCAGACGAATATTTGGAGGTACTGCAACCTTCGATTTGTTGTATACCCTTCCACAGCCCCACCTGCCAATTTGCACTTTCCTCAGACTTTCAAAAGCCAGTCCCTATCTTAACATATTAGACAGCAGCAATATTAAAACAAAAACAGCATTAAATATTAAATGGTACATTCATTTGGCAGATGAATTTTAAATTCAAGTTACACATCAACTAGTGGATTCACGCTTATTAGAACACAGCATTAAAATTGAGTGGTCCTATTGAACAGAGCCTATATTCATACAGAGTATTTACATGTGGAGAAGGTCTGGGAGCTAGTGCAGAGGATTAATGCTATGGGGGTGTTAATGAGAGGCTTTATGCAGCACAGGGTTCAAGTTTGTCAGCCGACATTTACCTACTGTCCGATTTTTGTGCAAGTAAGGCAGCGCTACTCGGTCACCCCTGAAAAGGCACACTTGTGTCCGAGTGGGAATACTCCATCAACAGATAAATAAAGGTATGGGTTAATGGATTAAGAAACAAGTCAAAGTTCTCTTATTAGGTGTATAGTCAAATCAATCCATTATGAGCAAGGTTACTTCAGTTTACCTACTTCCCTTGTCGAAAAGGGACTGAGGGGCTAGACCAGACAGTACAGCTTGAACATTTTATGTATATATACCTCTCAACTGACCAGATTTTTGCAGAATGTCCAGATTTTGTGCTTTCATTTTTTGTCTGTTACTCATAAATTTTGTGGTTTTCTACAACTACTGAGGACTGAATTCACTAAATAATGACAGATAATTGAGGTTTCAGACTTCATGTCCTTCAGAAAATGCATGTAAACACAAAACCTGTTACTCTAACAGCTAAGTTTATAAGAGCAATATTTAAAATCTGTCCCTATTTTTGGTCTTTTATCCCTGAATTATTTTTGGCTTTGTCCAAATTTCTTGCACTAAGAGAGGTATGCTGTCATGGATCAGTCTCCAGCATGTGGTGACCTTGGAGTAAAAATGAACAGGATATTTGCCCCAGGGTGACCCCCCCCCCCCGCCAAAATGCTTCTTTACTATTTTTAATGTTATGAAAATTGCTTGTAACTTGACAGTCTTAAGTACGTGAATTATGAATATCTGTGTACACGAGCTGTTATTTATAAGAAATAATTGCCTTACAGCTGTGTTATGAACTTACATGTTTAAGCACCCACAGATGACAGTCGGCTTGCTTTCAGTTCCAGTCCACATTCATCAGTCCTTAGCCTTCCTTGGGCTAACCCTGACCCACATCAGAGCCCGCTGAAGAGACTGAGGATCCTGGTGCAGCATCATACTACTGCTAGAAGTGTTTTCTAATTTTATGCCCTCACTTCTCTCCACCCTGGCCCCCATGCTCACCAGTTACATTCTAGAACATATATACAATGGTGGCATGCTGGCATACTGCCCACCTCCACACTGAGCCGATACCCATGCTCCTTTGGACTACACCGATCTGTGCATATCCAACTTCTATTGGAAATCTAATGCAAGATGCACAGAGGCAACTAGAAGGTGGAGATGCTATTCAAATCTGAGTCACCTGGGTCACACTCGAGGCTTCTTCTCTCTATGCCATGATGCTGGCATTTCAACTTCAAATCCTGGAACTTTATATAACATGTATAAAAACAAGTTAGTAATCAGAACTGGTTAAAGTACATGTCTTTCAGGTTGCTCTGCACATTTGTACAAATGATCTGATGCAGTACTACCACGGACAGGGGCACACAAGTGCTACAGCCAGTACGGGGTGTCATGCCAGTATCTTCTTGCATAGCTTTTGCTTGAATGATGAACAGTACAGTGACTTGTAAGAACTCATTGATCACAAAACCACTACCATTTTCAAACTGCAGCAGCTAATGTCCACTACCTGAAGTGTATTCCATTCTTTCTAAATTTTGACAGGGGGAACGTGCCCTTTGCAAGTCTTAACCACC
Organism: Protopterus annectens; assembly: GCF_019279795.1. Classification (NCBI taxonomy): domain Eukaryota; kingdom Metazoa; phylum Chordata; order Ceratodontiformes; family Protopteridae; genus Protopterus; species Protopterus annectens. Next base: position 1,347,978,030 of record NC_056743.1, on the reverse strand, counting down.
TATTCACCAAGTATTTTCTTCTTTTAATCTGTCTCAGTACCACTACATGTGGGCCTTCCCTCAGTATCATTCCACAGACTTGAGAAAACAGACACCACAAACCCTGCCTTTCCTTCAAAATGCAAAAAGCTTTATATTTTATTTTTCTTTGGTAAATGGGTTAGACCCACTAGGCTAGTGGTCTAATTTCAGGGGAACCCCAAGGTGTTAATATTACTAGGAGAAATTTGGCCAGGACATGGGGGAACTTCTCTAATCTTTTTGACTGATGCCATGGGATCTTTTACATCCATGTGCGTTACCACCAACTCAAGCAGATAAGACTTCAGTTTAACATCTTATCTAGAGGATGACACAACCTTCTTGACTTCCAGCACAAAGGCAAATGTGCTACCCATTGCACCATTGACAAAAAAAAAAAAAAAAAAAAAAAAAAAAAACTCCTATCTACATTTTCCAGTCTCAAATCTAACCATGACACTAGACTGTCAAATTGGATAACAGCAGGCACACAGTCCAAATGCTATGCCACACGGGAAATAAAAAAAAAAACACTACTACATTTATTTCTCTGCAGCATTTGTTTCTTATAAGAAAACAGGATCAGTAATGCAATAAATCAATCAGCCTTCTGTGGCAATTATTTTTTCAACTGAAAGCCAACCCCCTAGGATAAAAGACCTCACTGCACCCCATAAGGAGGAACCCATTCCTCCAAGGTAGTCACCAAAAGTTGGCAACAGCTAGGCATATATTGCCAAAGTATTAAGTCATTCACTGTTTGAAATAAGTGAATGCCTACTCTCCTAATGTGGTCATTGACTGTTGGCCAAGATGGTTTCCCAGTCTACTACTGTGGACTGACTTTACTTCTAAACATACATGGGTGCCTAGACTCCCGATATAGTGTTCCTTAGTGATGGGAATAAATGAGTACCCAGTCCTGCAGTGTAATCATCCACTTTAGGGACATAAACAGATCCCAATCTCCCAGGTGGAACCACTGAATGCTGAACATAAGATGTGTGGTCACTTGCAGATGAAGTATGGATACCTAGTATCTCACTGTTGAGCTGGACACAAGGTGATGCCCAGTCTCCTAGTATGGAGTTATGCACTGCTCTACATAAATGGGTACTCAACATTCCAGAGTGCTGTCAGCCACTGCTGGGCATAAATGGGTGCCCAGCCTCCCAGTATGGAGTCATGCACTGCTGGAAATAAGTATAAATTCTCTCAGTATAAATTTAACTGCAATATATGGCCATACAGTTTAAATGTGTGAATAATTGGCTATAAAGATATGCATGCAATATATGGGCATACAGTTTAAATGTGTGCCAATAATTGGCTATAAAGATATGCATGTCATTTAGTACATATTCATTCTAGAAAAAGTCTAAACAAATTTTATGGAGGTTACAAGCCAATCTAAAGAATATATGTTGCATATTCTGCATTCAGACAGACATCTTGAATACAAAAAGTGTCAGAGTGAAGAAATACATTTGCAGAAATAAATGTGTATTTTCAATGCTTTTATTATAATCCGCGGTGGTGCAGCAGTAGCATTGTTCTCTCACAGCAAGAAGTTCTCCCGTTCAATTCTTGGCTGGAGTGCGCGGAGTACCTTCTATGTGGAGTCTGCAAGTCCTCCCTGCGGTTGGGTGGGTGTTCAAAAGACATCCGTAAATAGGCGTGCCTTCATTGAAGGTTGGACATCGAGCTGGCACCTCAGCGTTCGTGAAAATCTATTGCAAATCATTAGCGGATTGGAGTACCGCTCTGGCAGCCCCTAACCGGGAAAAGCCGAAATACACAACAACATTTTCAATGCTTTTATTAAAGGTAATTCTCAGTGGAAAAGGATCCAGCCATAACTACAAAGCCTTCCGTTACTGCAGAGGAATATCACGAGAACTGAACTTACTGGGAGCAAGAAAATTGAAAATTTCTTAATATGAGCAGAAGAGCCAAGAGAGTTGAAAAGGCACAGTCAGCCATAATTCTGCATGCATTTGGGAAAGAATCCCAAAGGGTATGTATACACATCTATCTGTATATCTATAAATGGGTCTCTATCAGATAGTTTACAGAAATGTGAACTACATATGATCAAATTTTTGAAAACTCAAAGCTTTTAAATGGAGATAGCAGTACAATGAGGACTGGGAAATTCACCATTTTCATCAATGTAGCGTGATCTCAGAGTTGGTATATATAACTTGCAGACTATTTGGGGAGTGCAAAAATAAAAAAAATTGTGTTTTTTGATGTTGAAATTTCAGAAACTCGATTATATCGTCTCAGATATATATATATATTTTTTTTATAAAGAGTTTCTGAAAAGTCAATTATGTGACATAAATCAGTATAACACACACATACATACATACATATATATATATATATATATATATATATATATATATATATATATAGATATATACGCACACATATACACACACACATACACACACAACCATTATACATATATATACACATATATATATATATATATATATATATATACACACACATCACACACATATATATATATATATATATATATATATATATATATATATATATATATATAAACAGATAGATACACATATATCACATTATATATATATATATATATATATATATATATATATAAACAGATAGAGACACATATATCACATATATATATATATATATATACATACACACACACACACCAATATACACACATATATA